>NW_027666759.1:47500-55000 GCF_963457725.1 Sprattus sprattus | reverse complement strand
ACACACACACACACACACACACACACTCACACACACACACACAAACAGAGTTAAACAGGAGTTAGCAAGCAGGTGGTTTGGAGAAGGTGGAGACACACACACAAACACACACAAACACACAGGCTCCCTAACACACACACACACACACACGTGTGTGTATGCATACGTGTGTCCTGGTGCGTCTGCGTGTGTGTTAAAGGGGGGTCAGGAAATGTGTCATCAATGAGGGGCATCCGGTAAGAATGGGAAACAATGGAGACGTGGAGACGTGCACACACACACACACACACACACACACACACACTCACACACACACACACACACACACACACACACACACACACACACACACATACACACACACACACACACACACACACATCATTTCCGTTACAGAGAGGGACAGGAGGAGCCTCTCAGCTCTCTCAGAGTCTGCCTTACTTAACACAACTCTCTGCCTGGTGGTATCAGAACGACACCAGAAGACTGAACTCTCTGCCTGGTGGTATCAGACGGACACAAGAAGACTCAACTGAACAGAATCACAGAACTCAGAACTCAGAATGGAGACCTCAGTGGTCATGACTGGATTTCTGCTGCTGATTGTCATCGCTGGCACCGCCCCTGCCACTGATCCTGATAACCTGTTTAAGGTCGAAGGAGAAAAGGCTTATTTTGAATCCTGGTGCGACGATTATTCTTCATTGCTGTACAGAGTGTTTGGAGATGAAGATCTGCTTCTGGTCAACTGCTCACAGACAGAGAGACCACAGCCAGATGGCTATGATGTCACATGGAAGGATCGTTTTAGGGATGGGATCCGGATGGGAGTTTTTCGTATGACCAGCCTCACTACTGCCCACAGTGGAGACTACAGGACTGAATGCTGGCCAGGAGAACACACCAGAGTTCACCGCAGCTACCGTCTCACGGTCTGTAAGAAGAGAGGCGACTATGAGGATAACCATGTAAGACATGATGGCAGTGCTGTCGTGTGCAGGAAGGATTCCACCCTGGGGCACGGGACGAGCCTACAGCTGTACCGAGACAATCCTTTTGATAAGCCTGTTCTGGTCCTGGACACCAACTCCTCCCTGGAGCCACTCCTGGAGGACATGAGAGGCCGACTGCACGTTGATCTCAACAACTCTCAGGTCACACTCTCTGGGCTTATGGATGACGACACCCATTTCTATTTCCTGTGCACAACATGGAGAGGAGCTCAGTGCCAAAGTGTGACCCGTAGTCGTGTGGATGTACATCAACGTGTCTTAGCTCACGAAGAGGAGAACCTGACTCTTCCTTGTGTTTTAAAAACAGAGTCCCCCGCCCAAGTGAACTGGCGCACTCCTGCTGGGGATGTCCCTCTCAGCAACACTCAGACTCGTCAACAGGAAGTGATGTACATGCTAAATGGCAGCCAGACTGGGGACTACTCCCTCATCATTCCCTCTGTGTCTCAGAATCACTCTGGGATGTATAGGTGTTATGGGCTTGGCCTTGCTAAGTACTTTAGGCTCTTAGTTTGTGACAAACTGTCCCACTTAGAGCTCACGTTTTCTCACGGTGAGAGTGTCCTTCTGGAATATAATGCCACTGCACACAACTTTGAACGTCTGGAGTTACGGTGGTACCGTCAGATAGCTCTCCAGCCCCAGGTTCTGATTCTAGCCAGGAACGATGATACTGTGCTTCTGCCTGAGGATCTGAGGGGCAGAGTGACTGAATCCTCTCCTCGTCACGCCCTGATCATATCCAATCTCACAGCAGAAGACAGTGGGCTGTACACGTGGAGGGTCTTTGGATGGGATCAGGAGACAGAAGAATGGGTTTGTTCTGAGGGAAGCATCCGTCTTCTGTACAGGGACTCCTTTGAGGTGCAATCTCCTTTCTACAGGAAGTCTGGACGTCAGAGCGGAGAGGGGGAGCAGAGTGAAGATGAAAACCTCCATGATGACGTGGAAGTGGCTGAAGACAGCAACTGATCTGAACACGCTTCTCTCCTGCGTGTGAACTGAACACGCTTCTCTCCTGTGTCTGAACTGAACACGCTTCTCTCCTGCGTCTGAACTGAACACGCTTCTCTCCTGTCTGTGAACTGAACACGCTTCTCTCCTGCGTCTGAACTGAACACGCTTCTCTCCTGTGTCGGCTGCACCTGTTGAAGATACAGCTCACCTTTCCATTTATGCCAACTCATGCTAATATGATAGGCTAATGCTAATGTGTAATATGAGGTTGCTGATGTCATAAAAGTATTTTGTGTTTTTCTACCACTTTAGAAAATAGGTGATTTTTTTCTTACTTTGAAGCCCATATAACAGAGGCAATTTCTACAATAGCTAAAACGATGGTGTTGCTGATGATGTTTGTGTGTGGGTGTTTGTGTAGGGTTAGTGTGTGTGTGAGCGTGTGTTTGTGCATGAAGCATATTGTCTGTGTCTTTGTGTTTGTTTAGGATAGTGTGTGTGTAGAGTAGTGTTTGTGTGTGTAAGTGAAAAGTATTTTTTAGTGTGGGTTTTCTGCCACTTTAGACAATAGGTGATTTTTTTGTAACTTTTAATCCCATATAATAAAGGCAATTTCTACAATATAACCCAAACTATGGTGTTGCTGATGATTTGTGTGTGTGTGTGTGTGTGAGGTGGGGGGGGGGGGGGGGGTGTAGTGTGTGTGTGAGAGGTGAAAATTCACTCAAATTACCTCAGCGCTCCGGAGTTGCTTGCATATTTACTCAACAACAACCTTGTCTGGCACAACCACATCCTGGCAGGCCAGAGAGAGGCATGGGCCCTCTTTCAGAAAGAGAGAGAGACAGAGACAGAGACAGAGACAGAGAGAGCCTGGGCTCACTCCCAGACTGCAGCAGACGAGAGAAAAGCAAAATAAAACACATCACACAAGGTTTATAAAGAAAGAAGTTTACGTTCTCTGACGCCAAATCACTTTGTCAGCAGGACTAAACACGTGGTGCATCTCTGACGTCCGAGGTCCTCTTACTATGAAACGCTCGGATGAGACTATCTGCATTTTCCTGTCATCTTAATCAGATCACCTCTGATGTGTGTGTGTGTGTGTGTGTGTGTGTATGTGTGTAGGGTCTCTATCAGATCAAATCTAAAGATCAAACTCCAAGTTCTCCAAACCATTGCTTTAGTATCCAATTGTTTTATCTTCTTGCTTGTATTATGCGATGGCCTGTGTGTATGTGTGTGTGTCTTACGTATGTGATGGCCTGTGTGTCTGTGTGTGTGTTTGTGTGTGTCTGATGTATGTGATGGCCTGTGTTTCTCTGCGTGTGTGTGTATGTGTCTTACGTATGTAATGGCCTGTGTGTCTGTATGTTTAGAATAGGTGATGCTCTCTCCCCCTTCTCTCTCCCTCTATCTCTGTCTCTCTCACTGTGTGTGCGTAATATTTGATAGTGTGTGTGTTTCTGCGTGCATGTGTGTTTGCATGCCTGCATGCGTGCGTGTGTGTGCTGAGTTCATGTGTGCGTGGGTGAGTGCTTGTGCATGCATATGTGTGTGCCTGTGTCTTATGTGTTGGCCTCTGTGTGTATGTGTGTCACTCGTCGTGTGTGTGTGTGTGTTGCTTGTCAATCCACTCGTTTGTGGTAAGATTACGTTTTAATGAACTGTCGCGTCGTGACCATAGACATAAATAAATGTATGTTCGTGACATGTATGTCTATGGTCAGGAGTCAGGACAGGTATAAATGAGTGGACAGACGGAAGTATGATTTTCTAAACCGAAGTAAGTAGGCTTATTGTCTACTCTGCAGTGCGGGATGGTTTTCGTACCATGTAAAAAAAACTAATATTAAAGGATGATGTCGGGGTTTGCATGTACGTAATCGGCAGGCTCTTCAACTGAGATACTATTGATAATGCCATTGACTGACACTAAGTACAGTCATTGGGTAATATTTACTTGATTGACAGTACGGCCCACCAGTTACGTGGAGTCTTGCTTGACGCTGACGTACACCGGATATACGCAATCTTTGTCAAATGTTTTTGCGCGAAATCTGTGGCGCAGAGAAACTTCTGTGGTTTGCCTAGTTTCAATCGTGACTTGATAAGCTTCTGTCTAGACTTAACAATTTAACTTGAACAGTTGGAAAAAAGACACGTCCACAACAGAGATGGATGAATACGACGAGATGTACGGGATTGAGGACGACTTTGAGCAGCAGTTTGCCGACGAGTTGGAGATGCTTGCTAAAGGGGAGGGTGAGTGAACAACAGCGTCAGTTAGGATAGCTTCAGATAGCATAGCTTCAGTTAGCATAGCTTCGGATAGTATAGCGTCAGATAGCATAGCTTCAGTTAGCATAGCTTCAGATAGCATAGCTTCAGTTAGCATAGCTTCAGATAGCATAGCTTTAATTAGCATAGCTTCAGATAGTATAGCTTCAGTTAGCATAGCTTCAGATAGCATAGCTAGTTTAGCTTTTCCAAGCTGGCTGATCCGTAGCTGACGTTCTGTAGTATAGTCTGTGCTGAATAACTGTACTGGTTTCTTTACATGGAGGTAAGACATCAGATGACAAGTCAGTCTAATGCGATAAAGTCCTCGGTTTATGAGCGATAGCTACCGCGAATTACATGAATCTTTCCTTCTTGGGTGAATACCAATATTCATAGACAAATACAGTGTGGACGTTAAGTTTGTCGCAACACGTAGTGCATAGCATAGCTTAAGAATAATATACCCCCAGCAGCCTGATTGATAGATAGATAGATAGATAGATGGATACTTTATTGATCCCGAGGGAAATTAAGGTCATCCAAGTAGCTTACACTTACAAACAAACATGAATAACAATAAATACAAAAATCACAATAAATACAAAATCAATACACATAGGGGGAACATGTACACATGGGGGTGGGGTGTTTACATATAACCAGTGGTTAAATTGGGCCGGGGCTGTCCGGGGCGGAGCCCCGGCACATAAGCTGCCGGGTCTGGAGTTCTGCAAAGCAGATCTGCTGCACAGCAGCTCCAGACGATTTTGGCAGTCTGCCTAGTCCATTCACGAGCAATGTTGTCCTACTCATTTACAACTTTTCCATTGTAAATCTATGTTGTTTTAAAACACAAATCTAAATAATGGTAGGGAAAGGCTGGCCTAGACATCTGGAGCAAATTTGATAAGTAGGCATATCGCGCACGAAACTTGCGCAGCAGCTCCTCCTCCGTGATCAGACAACACAACGTCAATCGGTCATCATCAGACATATCGTAGTAGACAGGTGAATGGCGAGGTAAGAGAAACTAAATTAAAGGTGCATGGTATTTTGAAAGAGGTCGATCATCACCAATAGGCTAATATCATTAGACATGGGCTTGCATTTTCATTAAGCAGGAAAAATTAACCTTAGAAATGCAGGGATAGCGTGTGTCAACTCGCAAGCGCCAGTTAAAAAGAACAATGCTGCTAATTCTAAATGATTTAGCAAGTAGTCTATGCGATCTCCGAATCACATTTCTCATTCCTAGCTGGATGAATTTCAAACGTATTTGTATCTATGAATCAGCTCTTAATGTGACCTCATCAAACACTCAAAATCTACAGAGTCAAGCAACATATAAAAAATGCTGGAGTTGTTGGCTGCTTGCTTCACTGCTTGTGGATGGTTGCTCATCATCTGAATCTTCCTCCTGGCTATGCATTGGTCCTTGAACATACACTACTCACAAAAAGTTAGGGATATCTGGCTTTTGGGTGAGTAGTGTATTTTAGCATTGACCCTGTGATTAGAGAAAAGTAACCTACTAACAAATACTTTCCATTTTCCACCACTTGTTTGTCATGTCATCCATTCATATGGATGTGAATCAACCAATACTAATACAACTTTAACGGTGATGTGTTTTTTGTTTAATTTGGCAATTTATTGACTGCATAATCCACGAAAGATTTGTGAAATTTGCCCCTCCGGATCAGAGCCCCCCCACATAGAAAATCCCAATTTAACCCCTGCATATAACATATACATATAACAATGTGCTTAACATGTGACAGGGCTGTAAGTGATGGAAAGTAGTAGTGCAAAAGTCTTCTAGAGTGATTGGTCACTCTAGTATGGCTGCTGCAGGTGCTCATCTGTTGGTTATCTCGTGTGTGTGTGTGTGTGTGTGTGTGTTTATCTCCCAGCTAATTATGACTTAATGTGTCTTGTGTGTGTGTGTGTGTGTGTGTGTGTTTATCTCCCAGCTAATTATGACTTAATGTGTCGTTGTTGTGTGTGTGTGTGTGTGTGTTTGTGTTTGTTTTTTATCTCCCACCTTATAATGACTTAATGTGTCATTGTTGTGTAAACCTGTGTGTGTGTGACACGCACGCACGCACGCACGCACACACACACAGACTGATAAATGCGTGTGCATTCTACACACAGTTGTGATGCGTTTTCTCACGGTGTGTGTGTGTGTGTGTGTGTGTGTGTGTGTGTGTGTGTGTGTGTGTGCCCGCCTGCAGTTGAACCCCCCCACCCACCCACCCACGTGTCAAAAGTCTATACATGCTTGTGCATTCTACATTGTGATGCGTTTTTCTCACTGTGTGTGTGTGTGTGTGTGTGTGTGTGTGTGTGTGTGCCCGCCCGCCCGCAGATGAATCCCCTCCAAAGTCCAAAGTCTCTGAGTTTCGTGAGAAGAAGCCCCAGCAGACCTTCGAGGAGGCGATCGCCGCGGGAGACGCAGCGGTACCACGGAGATCTGTTGCCAGGCAACAGGGGGAGACGGGGGATGTCTCCAACAGCCCATTGCCAGGGACGGAAGGGGAGCCCCTGAGTGAGTCGTGTGTGTGTGTGAATGTGAGTGTGAGTGTTTATGTGTGTATGTGAGATAATAAAATGTATTGGGTCCTACATTTTTTTTTGTGTAAATTGAATGTGTTGTGTGTGTTTGTAATGTGTATGAGTGTGTGTGTTATAATGTGTTAAAATGTGTTATAATGTTGTGATGTAATTATAATATGACCGGCCTTAGTCTGTGTAAGGTACCTTGAGACCATTTGAGATGGACTATATTGAAATGGGTTTGCTTTGTTTTTGTTTTTAATGTGTGTGTGTGTGTGTGTGTGTGTGTGTGTGTGTGTGTGTGTGTGTGTGTTGTGTGTTGTGTGTTTCTTAAGCCCCTCTGCCCAAGAGAAGGAAGTTTGATGTGGCAAAGAAACTCCATTTTAATTCGGCGCATGGTGATGACATCACTCCCCCATCTTCTCCAGAGGCTTATGAGAGCGATAGGTATCGTCTCTAGTTTATGATCTCTGATTGGCTCCCTCTGGTCTTCTCTCTCTCTGATAGGCTGCTCCTGGTCTGGTCTCTCTCTCTCTGATTGGCTCCCTCTAGTCTTCTCTGGTTTCCCTCTGATTGGCTCCCTCTGGTCTTCTCTCTCTCTGATAGGCTGCTCCTGGTCTGGTCTCTCTCTCTCTGATAGGCTGCTCCTGGTCTGGTCTTCTCTCTCTCTGATTGGCTCCCTCTGGTC
>NW_027666759.1:40000-42500 GCF_963457725.1 Sprattus sprattus | reverse complement strand
ATTCTTCTACTGGCTCCATCAAGGGGAGCGAAAACGTTCAGAAATACATGGTACTTCGTCACCAAGCGCCAAACAACACGCATCACCTACGGTGAATGATAACTAGTAATAATACTTTTAGAAATGATTTAGTGCGGTTAAGCTAGTTTAATGTTAGTTAGCTAACGTTAGCTATCTCTGATAGTACGTTGGCTACAAAGGCTTGCTTGCAAACTAGCTATAGTAACGCGACCTATTATCCCGCGGGCCACCAAAAAATCCGCTTAACAAACATGTTTTTATCAATATAAATATGGTTTAATGAATCAACCTTACATATTTCAGAAGTGACAGGTGTGTAGAACATGCACGAAGTCTTGTTTGACTCTCAGCATGAACATTTCTTAACGTATTTTCCGATTTGTTTTGTACAGTCGCGAAATGGCAACAAAGTTGGCGACGACCTATTATCCCGCATTGATGTAAAATACCGTTGGGAATCAAGTTCAACAAGAAAAAGAATTTACACCGAACGTCGCGAAATCAAAATTCTACTATTTGTATCAGGCTGGTTTGTACACGCAGTATTACAACACTATCTTACACACTTCAATACTCTGTATGTGTGCCATTTTTGCTACAAAGCTAATTTAAATACCCTTTTTGGGCAGGGACTTAAGTTTTCCGAAATCTGCGATCCTGGATGACACCGAAATCAATATTAAGTAACGTGTACCAGCGCTTGCGGGATAATAGGTCGTGCGGGATAATAGGTCGCGTTACGATAACTAGTCTAATCTGTATTTCCTGTAGGCCTACTATGGTAGGTACATGAATAAAGGTAACACAAAAATCCATAAATATAATGTGTTATTATTATTAAAAAACAAAGAAACAAAAACGATTGTTAATAGTTGTTTAAAACATTTTTTTACCTTTAAAAAGATTGTATTAGTTGTTGTTACTATAACAACTAATAACCACAAAGAAAGAAGAATACGATTGTCTAATTTACGTTGTCTGTTTGGTTTTTGTTCAAAAAATCTAAGAAAACACTTTGAATCTGTAGACTAATGCCTAATAGTCTTATTATTGCCATTTGATGACAATTGTTCATATTCATATACTGTAAGCCTAAATAAGTTTGTTTATTATTTTGAACAAAGGTTAAATGTTATTTCACAAGTTTCTAAAAGTGCCCCCAATTTTTTTGTTAAATGCCCCTGGATTTCAGTAAATCATTTTGTCATTTATAGCCCATTAACAAGAATGGTGAAGTCTTGCAAAACATATTGGTTTTATGCCCTAGCTTTGAACTAGTAAGTGATAATAGACCACGTGAAGTTCAAATATCGAGGCGGTATGCAGCCAAAATGAGGGCCGATTTTTTTTTTCAGTCAGATGATTTTTTTTTGCTTTAATCCCTGAATCATACATTACGCGCAAATGCAACGGACGGACTCAGCTCATTCAGGAGGTAAGGCCAAAGCCGTAATCAGGCACAATTCGCGTGGGCGAGGTTCGCCACTTGTGCTTTGCGCGATTTGGCACTCCGCGAGTGGGCGAGACTCGCCACTTTGTGAATGAAGCTCGCTTCACTTAGGACGCGATCTGAATTGCACAGAGACGGTCGCATATGAGACATATACGTTGTTGAGACTCTTATTAAAGATCTTAGCCTACTATATACGTCGTTGAGAAAACAAATAGCTACACTCAAATCTGGTCATCCTATGTTAAAGATCCTACTCATTCTCGTGGTCGGTAACAAAACAGAGACAAATAGCCACACGGTCAAGCAAATGTCATTTATTACGTTTTACGAATTCAACTTACATTAGCACTGCACACTCACAACCTATCAGATAATGTATCGTAGTAGCATTTGTATTCAAAGTTTACACTTTAATCTACCAAAGTACTCACCGTTTAAACAATACGTTAATCCACAATCCGTGAGGAAATAAGATATCTGGGCCATGTCATTTCTGATGATTGGACTGATGACAACGATATATATCGACAGCGCACCGGAAATAAATTGAAAAGTTAGAAATTCGCCCGAAATTCAAAGCATCGCCAGGTCTGTTATTCGTTCAACGCTCAATAACACTCACACACTGCGGTTTTCAGACTTGTGTTTTAGTTTATGAAAATATATTTACTGTTATTTGAATGCAATAAAAGGGCATCTTTAAGTCATTTTGTAAAATTAGTAAAATTGTAGACCCTAGAAAGGATGTGAACATTTCAGTTCAGCTTATATGTCATCCTCAGACAGGTATCAACTAAATACACTCATAATTACAACTGTGAAAGGTATCAGAAATTTGTGAAAAACAGGAAATGCATGGGAAAGTAATTATTTCAGCCAAAGTCTCTCAAAGGCTCTGGCCTTTCCTAGTGACCCTAGAAAGGATGCCGCGCCCCCCCCCCCATAGTCTGCAAAATTTCTGTGGGAAACAATGCACACCCAATTTCCGGTATGCTCACACACACCCCATAGCCTGTATGGTCACAC
>NW_027666759.1:30000-35000 GCF_963457725.1 Sprattus sprattus | reverse complement strand
ACCACTGTTCTGTATTATACTAGTCTCCCATTGGCTGACCACTGTTCTGTGTTTTACTAGTCTCCCATTGGCTGACCACTGTTCTGTATTATACTAGTCTCCCATTGGCTGACCACTGTTCTGTATTATACTAGTCTCCCATTGGCTGACCACTGTTCTGTTCTGTGTTATACTAGTCTCCCATTGGCTGACCACTGTTCTGTGTTATACTAGTCTCCCATTGGCTGACCACTGTTCTGTATTATACTAGTCTCCCATTGGCTGATCACTGTTCTGTATTATACTAGTCTCCCATTGGCTGACCACTGTTCTGTATTATACTAGTCTCCCATTGGCTGACCACTGTTCTGTATTATACTAGTCTCCCATTGGCTGACCACTGTTCTGTATTATACTAGTCTCCCATTGGCTGACCACTGTTCTGTTCTGTGTTATACTAGTCTCCCATTGGCTGACCACTGTTCTGTGTTATACTAGTCTCCCATTGGCTGACCACTGTTCTGTATTATACTAGTCTCCCATTGGCTGACCACTGTTCTGTATTATACTAGTCTCCCATTGGCTGATCACTGTTCTGTATTATACTAGTCTCCCATTGGCTGATCACTGTTCTGTGTTATACTAGTCTCCCATTGGATGACCACTGTTCTGTGTTATACTAGTCTCCCATTGGCTGATCACTGTTCTGTTCTGTATTATACTAGTCTCCCATTGGCTGACCACTGTTCTGTATTATACTAGTCTCCCATTGGCTGACCACTGTTCTGTATTATACTAGTCTCCCATTGGCTGATCACTGTTCTGTTCTGTGTTATACTAGTCTCCCATTGGCTGACCACTGTTCTGTATTATACTAGTCTCCCATTGGCTGACCACTGTTCTGTCCCGTATTATACTAGTCTCCCATTGGCTGACCACTGTTCTGTATTATACTAGTCTCCCATTGGCTGACCACTGTTCTGTATTATACTAGTCTCCCATTGGCTGATCACTGTTCTGTTCTGTATTATACTAGTCTCCCATTGGCTGACCACTGTTCTGTATTATACTAGTCTCCCATTGGCTGATCACTGTTCTGTTCTGTATTATACTAGTCTCCCATTGGCTGACCACTGTTCTGTATTATACTAGTCTCCCATTGGCTGACCACTGTTCTGTATTATACTAGTCTCCCATTGGCTGATCACTGTTCTGTTCTGTGTTATACTAGTCTCCCATTGGCTGACCACTGTTCTGTATTATACTAGTCTCCCATTGGCTGATCACTGTTCTGTTCTGTGTTATACTAGTCTCCCATTGGCTGACCACTGTTCTGTATTATACTAGTCTCCCATTGGCTGATCACTGTTCTGTTCTGTATTATACTAGTCTCCCATTGGCTGACCACTGTTCTGTATTATACTAGTCTCCCATTGGCTGACCACTGTTCTGTATTATACTAGTCTCCCATTGGCTGACCACTGTTCTGTATTATACTAGTCTCCCATTGGCTGATCACTGTTCTGTATTATACTAGTCTCCCATTGGCTGACCACTGTTCTGTATTATACTAGTCTCCTATTGGCTGACCACTGTTCTGTATTATACTAGTCTCCCATTGGCTGACCACTGTTCTGTATTATACTAGTCTCCCATTGGCTGATCACTGTTCTGTATTATACTAGTCTCCCATTGGCTGATCACTGTTCTGTATTATACTAGTCTCCCATTGGCTGACCACTGTTCTGTTCTGTATTATACTAGTCTCCCATTGGCTGACCACTGTTCTGTATTATACTAGTCTCCCATTGGCTGACCACTGTTCTGTATTATACTAGTCTCCCATTGGCTGATCACTGTTCTGTATTATACTAGTCTCCCATTGGCTGACCACTGTTCTGTATTATACTAGTCTCCCATTGGCTGATCACTGTTCTGTTCTGTATTATACTAGTCTCCCATTGGCTGATCACTGTTCTGTATTATACTAGTCTCCCATTGGCTGATCACTGTTCTGTATTATACTAGTCTCCCATTGGCTGATCACTGTTCTGTGTTATACTAGTCTCCCATTGGATGACCACTGTTCTGTGTTATACTAGTCTCCCATTGGCTGACCACTGTTCTGTGTTATACTAGTCTCCCATTGGCTGATCACTGTTCTGTATTATACTAGTCTCCCATTGGCTGATCACTGTTCTGTTCTGTATTATACTAGTCTCCCATTGGCTGACCACTGTTCTGTATTATACTAGTCTCCCATTGGCTGACCACTGTTCTGTATTATACTAGTCTCCCATTGGCTGACCACTGTTCTGTATTATACTAGTCTCCCATTGGCTGACCACTGTTCTGTGTTATACTAGTCTCCCATTGGCTGACCACTGTTCTGTATTATACTAGTCTCCCATTGGCTGACCACTGTTCTGTATTATACTAGTCTCCCATTGGCTGATCACTGTTCTGTATTATACTAGTCTCCCATTGGCTGACCACTGTTCTGTGTTATACTAGTCTCCCATTGGCTGACCACTGTTCTGTTCTGTATTATACTAGTCTCCCATTGGATGACCACTGTTCTGTATTATACTAGTCTCCCATTGGCTGACCACTGTTCTGTATTATACTAGTCTCCCATTGGCTGATCACTGTTCTGTATTATACTAGTCTCCCATTGGCTGATCACTGTTCTGTATTATACTAGTCTCCCATTGGCTGACCACTGTTCTGTATTATACTAGTCTCCCATTGGCTGATCACTGTTCTGTTCTGTATTATACTAGTCTCCCATTGGCTGACCACTGTTCTGTATTATACTAGTCTCCCATTGGCTGATCACTGTTCTGTTCTGTATTATACTAGTCTCCCATTGGATGACCACTGTTCTGTATTATACTAGTCTCCCATTGGCTGACCACTGTTCTGTTCTGTATTATACTAGTCTCCCATTGGCTGACCACTGTTCTGTATTATACTAGTCTCCCATTGGCTGCCCACTGTTCTGTATTATACTAGTCTCCCATTGGCTGATCACTGTTCTGTATTATACTAGTCTCCCATTGGCTGATCACTGTTCTGTATTATACTAGTCTCCCATTGGCTGATCACTGTTCTGTGTTATACTAGTCTCCCATTGGATGACCACTGTTCTGTGTTATACTAGTCTCCCATTGGCTGACCACTGTTCTGTATTATACTAGTCTCCCATTGGATGACCACTGTTCTGTGTTATACTAGTCTCCCATTGGCTGACCACTGTTCTGTATTATACTAGTCTCCCATTGGCTGACCACTGTTCTGTATTATACTAGTCTCCCATTGGCTGATCACTGTTCTGTTCTGTATTATACTAGTCTCCCATTGGCTGACCACTGTTCTGTATTATACTAGTCTCCCATTGGCTGACCACTGTTCTGTATTATACTAGTCTCCCATTGGCTGACCACTGTTCTGTATTATACTAGTCTCCCATTGGCTGACCACTGTTCTGTGTTATACTAATCTCCCATTGGCTGACCACTGTTCTGTATTATACTAGTCTCCCATTGGCTGACCACTGTTCTGTATTATACTAGTCTCCCATTGGCTGACCACTGTTCTGTATTATACTAGTCTCCCATTGGCTGATCACTGTTCTGTTCTGTATTATACTAGTCTCCCAATGGCTGACCACTGTTCTGTATTATACTAGTCTCCCATTGGCTGATCACTGTTCTGTATTATACTAGTCTCCCATTGGCTGATCACTGTTCTGTATTATACTAGTCTCCCATTGGCTGATCACTGTTCTGTGTTATACTAGTCTCCCATTGGATGACCACTGTTCTGTGTTATACTAGTCTCCCATTGGCTGACCACTGTTCTGTATTATACTAGTCTCCCATTGGATGACCACTGTTCTGTGTTATACTAGTCTCCCATTGGCTGACCACTGTTCTGTATTATACTAGTCTCCTATTGGCTGACCACCGTTCTGTCCTATCATTGGCTGATCTGCGGATGTGCTTGTTTCTGATTGGCTGTTTTCAGGCTGCCATCAGTGTGCTGCTAGCTACCCTGCACAGGAAGGACAGTCGAGAGGAGGGAGAGGCGGGAACAAACGCCCTGAAGAAGAAGAAGAAGAAAGAGAACGTCCTCCTCCGGCCAATCATCTGCATCTGCAATGACCTGTAAGCCCGCCCCCTCCTCCTTATAGCCAATCATCTGCATCTGCAATGACCTGTAAGCCCGCCCCCTCCTCTTTATAGCCAATCATCTGTGTCTGACCTGTAAGCCCGCCCCCTCCTCCCTATAGCCAATCATCTGCATCTGCAATGACCTGTAAGCCCGCCCCCTCCACCTTAAAGCCAATCATCTGTTCCTGACCTGTAAGCCCGCCCCCTCCTCCCTAAAGCCAATCATCTGCATCTGTAATGACCTGTAAGCCCGCCTCCTCCTCCCTATATCCAATCTTCTGCACCTGTATTGACCTGCAAGTTCACTCGCACACAAGCCATGCAGTTATTGGCTGTTCTCTCTGATTGGCTGGTTCCTCCTCCAGTAATGTCCCAGCTAGCAGCTGATTGGCTGGTTCCTCCACCAGTAATGTCCCAGCTGAAAGCTGATTGGCTGGTTCCTCCTCCAGTAATGTCCCAGCTAGCAGCTGATTGGCTGGTTCCTCCACCAGTAATGTCCCAGCTAGCAGCTGATTGGCTGGTTCCTCCTCCAGTTATGTCCCAGCTGAGTGCTGATTGGCTGGTTCCTCCTCCAGTTATCAGGGTTTTTCCTGCATAGAGAAAATGTGGGCGCGCGCCTAAGCCGTTTTCCCGAACGCCTATGAAAAATCCCGAGCGCCTAAAGGCAAAAAAAAGAGTCTGCGATAAAAAAAAAAAAAAACTCTCATTCAGCTTAATGGTGTTTTAAGCGCTCACGTTGAATTCAAGCAGCAGCAGCAGATCCCGCCTCCTACAACCCCCTCAGCCAATCATTGAACAGAGGCGTCTCCAAGTTTGCCAGACGTTAGACACTTTAATTTGATTTTT
>NW_027666759.1:15000-20000 GCF_963457725.1 Sprattus sprattus | reverse complement strand
ACACACACACGATGATCCAGTACAACCTGAGTTACAGACAAGATCGCAATCAAGAAGGACAATACACATACATACTGGAGCCGTGAGTACACACACACACACACACACACACACACACACACACACACACACACACACACACACACACACACACACACACACGATGATCCAGTACAACCTCAGTTACAGACAAGATCGCAATCAAGAAGGACAGTACACTTACATACTGGAGCCGTGAGTACACACACACACACACACACACACACACACACACACACACACACACACACACACACACACACGATGATCCAGTACAACCTGAGTTACAGACAAGATCGCAATCAAGAAGGACAATACACTTACATACTGGAGCCGTGAGTACACACACACACACACACACACACACACACACACACACACACACACACACACACGATGATCCAGTACAACCTCAGTTACAGACAAGATCGCAATCAAGAAGGACAATACACTTACATACTGGAGCCGTGAGTACACACACACACACACACACACACACACACACACACACACACACACACCATGATCAACTACAACCTCAGTTACAGACAAGATCGCAATCAAGAAGGACAATACACTTACATACTGGAGCCGTGAGTACACACACACACACACACACACACACACACACACACACACACACACACACACGATGATCCAGTACAACCTCAGTTACAGACAAGATCGCAATCAAGAAGGACAGTACACATACATACTGGAGCCGTGAGTACACACACACACACACACACACACACACACACACACACACACACACACACACGATGATCCAGTACAACCTCAGTTACAGACAAGATCGCAATCAAGAAGGACAGTACACATACATACTGGAGCCGTGAGTACACACACACACACACACACACACACACGATGATCCAGTACAACCTGAGTTACAGACAAGATCGCAATCAAGAAGGACAGTACACTTACATACTGGAGCCGTGAGTACACACACACACACACACACACACACACACACACACACACACACAGACACGCGTCACAATGTCTTCTCTGCACTCAAAGCAAATTGTGTCTATGTATACAAATGTATATGAAACGTGCTGTATAAATACATTTGAACTTATTTGTGTGTGTGTTTTCATAGTAGCGTGGAGGTTGTGTGTGTGTGTGTGTGTTTCCATAGTAACCTGGAGGTTGTGTGTGTGTTTCCATAGTAATGTGGAGGAACTTGTGTGTGTGTTTCCATAGTAACGTGGAGGAACTTGTGTGTGTGTTTCCATAGTAACGTGGAGGAACTTGTGTGTGTGTGTTTCCATAGTAACGTGGAGGAACTTGTGTGTGTGTTTCCATAGTAGCGTGGAGGTTGTGTGTGTGTTTCCATAGTAACGTGTAGGAACTTGTGTGTGTGTTTCCATAGTAGCGTGGAGGTTGTGTGTGTGTTTCCATAGTAACGTGGAGGAACTTGTGTGTGTGTTTCCATAGTAGCGTGGAGGTTGTGTGTGTGTTTCCATAGTAACGTGTAGGAACTTGTGTGTGTGTGTTTCCATAGTAACGTGGAGGAACTTGTGTGTGTGTTTCCATAGTAGCGTGGAGGTTGTGTGTGTGTTTCCATAGTAACGTGTAGGAACTTGTGTGTGTGTTTCCATAGTAGCGTGGAGGTTGTGTGTGTGTTTCCATAGTAACGTGGAGGAACTTGTGTGTGTGTTTCCATAGTAACGTGGAGGAACTTGTGTGTGCGTTTCCATAGTAAACTGGAGGCTGTGTGTGTGTTTCCATAGTAACGTGGAGGAACTTGTGTGTGCGTTTCCATAGTAACCTGGAGGCTGTGTGTGTGTTTCCATAGTAACGTGGAGGCTGTGTGTGTGTTTCCATAGTAACGTGGAGGACGTGGTGCGGTTCCCAGGGATCCCTCCGCGGCGGCAGCTGACCTATCAGGTGAAGCAGCTCATCGCCAGGGAGACGGAGCTGGAGCGAATGAGACGAGCTGAAAGAGCGCAGCAGAGAAGAAACACACACACACACAAGGTACACACACACACACACACACACACACACACACCAACACACACAAGGTACACACACAGACCAACACACACACGCACACACACAAGGTACACACACACACACACACACACACAAACACACACACACCAACATACACGCACACACCAACATACACGCACACACACACACACACCAACACACATACATACACGCGCACACACACGTACCCACTCACACACATGTGCAGACACACAAGGTACACACACACACACACACACACACCAATACACACAAACACAAACTGCACAAACTAAGAGTGACCAATGACCATGTGACTGATGATTAGAGAGAAGATCCGCAGGAAGTGAAGAAAGACGCACAGGAAGTGAAGAAAGACGCACAGGAAGTGAAGAGTGTCTCCACCAAGAACCATCAGCAGCGTCTAGAGACCATCGTCAAACAGACTGTGGTGGAGATCAGGGTAAGACACACACACACACACACACACACACACACACACACACACACACACACAGATCTCCATAGTTCCACCTTAAAGTTGCATTAAGGATTAAAAGCTATTCGCTAAAGGTATGCTAGCAGCTAAAACTAACGAAATCTCTTGAAATGTGCTGACTTTGACATTATGACAAACTAATTACTCAACGACTGTCCTTACACAGTCAAACATCAATCATGTGCAACACAAGACTTAGCAAGACGGCAAATAAGCTACTTACTAGATCGGCAGAAGGTAATCAAAGTCAGGTCGGCGGGCATCGGCAGGCAAAACTACAGAAGGCAGTTGCCTATCGACACTGCTATGCCATTGGCACTGATGCAATTCTCCATATTAAAAGCCATTGTAGCGCCCCCATTTTTTTTAAGCTGTTATTTTAAGGTTAAACTGCTTATCCTAACCCTAATCCTGAAGCATAATTGTTGCATATTGTGCCTTTAACTGACCGTTTTGCTACATTTTATAGCTGAGATCTATATTTCTATAAGACTCTGAACTACTGCTGTATCTGATTATTTAAAATGGTCCTAACTGACATTTCTTTTCTGGTCTTAACTGGTCTTAACTGATAGTTCTGGTCTTAACTGGTCTTAATTGGTCTTAACTGCTCTTAACTGCTCTTAACTGGTGTTAACTGATAGTTCTGGTCTTAACTGCTCTTAACTGCTCTTAACTGGTGTTAACTGATAGTTCTGGTCTTAACTGGTCTTAATTGGTCTTAACTGCTCTTAACTGCTCTTAACTGGTGTTAACTGATAGTTCTGGTCTTAACTGCTCTTAACTGCTCTTAACTGGTCTTAACTGATAGTTCTGCTCTTAACTGCTCTTAACTGCTCTTAACTGGTCTTAACTGATAGTTCTGCTCTTAACTGCTCTTAACTGCTCTTAACTGGTGTTAACTGATAGTTCTGCTCTTAACTGCTCTTAACTGGTCTTAACTGATAGTTCTGCTCTTAACTGCTCTTAACTGCTCTTAACTGGTGTTAACTGATAGTTCTGGTCTTAACTGCTCTTAACTGCTCTTAACTGGTCTTAACTGATAGTTCTGCTCTTAACTGCTCTTAACTGGTCTTAACTGATAGTTCTGGTCTTAACCTAAATGTTTTTGTGTGTTTGTGTGTGTGTGTGTGTGTGTGTGTGTGCCGGTGCCCATGGTGTGTGCGTGTGTGTGTGTGTGTGTGTGTGTGTGTGTGTGTGTGTGTGTGTGTGTGCTCATGGTCCTCTGGTTCTGCAGCCGGAAGTGGACTTCTTTGGGCGTGTCATTGTACCAATACAGAAGCCAGTCACCACTTCAACAACAGGTAACACACACATTCACACACACACACACTTATGCTCACACACACACACGCTCACACACACATGAACACACACACACATATACACATACACACACACATACACACACACACACACACGCGCGCGCGCGCTCACACACACAAACGCTCACACACACATGCTCACACACACACACACACACACACACACACACACACTCACTCACCCTCACAGTAATTAATTTATATTCTCTTAATCTGTTCCCTCTCTAACCCTCCATCTCCTCTCCTCCTCTGTCCTCCTCTCTATATCCCTCCATCTCCTCTCCTCCTCTGTCCTCCTCTCTCTATCCCTCCATCTCCTCTCATCCTCTGTCCTCCTCTCTCTATCCCTCCATCTCCTCTCCTCTCTATCCCTCCATCTCCTCTCATCTCTATCCCTCCATCTCCTCTATCCCTCCATCTCCTCCTCTCTCTATCCCTCCATCTCCTCTCATCTCTATCCCTCCATCTCCTCTCCTCTCTATCCCTCCATCTTCAGCGGAGGGCTCCAAAGGGGGAGTGGTTATGCAAATTGGCCGGGCGGTCGGGAACAGCGACGTTTGGTTCCGTTTCAACGAGGGCGTGTCCAACGCTGTGAGACGCAACGTGTTCATCCGAGAGCTACTCTGAGTTTGTGTGTGTGTGTGTGTGTGTGTGTGTGTGTGTGTGTGTGGGTTCCGTTTCAACGAGGGCGTGTCCAACGCTGTGAGACGCAACGTGTTCATCCGAGAGCTACTCTGAGTGTGTGTGTGCGTGTGTGTGCGTGTGTGTGTGTGCGTGTGTGTCACTCTTGTAACTTGTATGTACCCATGTGAATAAACTCAGAGAAACTTAAACTGAACTCGATCTTCTATCATTTGTTCCACCAGGTTAAACACACACACACACACACACACACACACACACACACAAACACACACACAAACACACCATGGGCACACACATACCATGGGCACACACAAACACACACACACCGTTAAAACATTTAGGTTGATTTATTGAATAGTGACTCACACCTTTCAAACATTTAAGGTGATTAATTGAATAATGACACACACCTTTCAAACATTTAGGGTGATTTATTGAATAATGACACACACCGTTAAAACATTAAGGGTGATTTATTGAATAATGAC
>NW_027666759.1:0-2500 GCF_963457725.1 Sprattus sprattus | reverse complement strand
CTGCTTACAGTAGACGGCACAGACTGAGGAATGTTAGATTTAACAGTTACTTTTGACGGGGCCAAATTGAGATCTGCCAGAAAGGTGTTCTGTAAATCATCAAAGACATTGGCACCGGTCGCGTCTGTTTGCTTGGACGGCGTAAAAAGCATACCACATTGAGTGCCTTAATTACTGGTCTAGTTGAGGAAGGTATCATTCCTAGATTAGATGAACCACTTGAGCTTCACTTTGTCCACTTCGAGCGCGTCGCGACTTCGTTGTCTTGGCCCAGGTTTGCTTGGCCGCTCCTCCTCCAATGTGTGTTGGTAGGGAGGGCCCAGCAAGTCTACTCCTTACTTTCGGTGGAACAGAGTGCAGACTATGAGGGAGTAAAAAGTGCCATCCTGCGAGCATATGAGCTGGTACCCGGAGCCTATCGGTTGCGCTTCAGAGACTTTCGCAAGACCGATGAACAGACTTTCGTAGAATTCGCTCGAGAGAAAGAGCAGTTGTTTAAACGTTGGTGCGATGTACAGAATGTGGCTGATTACGCGCAACTCTGTCAGCTAGTCCTGATTGAAGAATTTAAAAACTGTCTCCCCGACACCGTCGCTATGTATGTCAACGAACAAAGAGCTACGACCCTTGAGAAAGCCGCTGTTTTAGCGGACGAGTTCGTGCTCACGCATAAAGTAGGGATGCGAGACCGGCTGCGGAAGACTGAGACCTCGCACAGGGTAAGCTCGCTGTCTGAGGGTAGCCCACGCCAAACTGATTGTTTCCAGAGTCCGAGCTCCGACGTTAAGTGCAATTACTGCAAGAAACCCGGTCACCTAGTGGTGGATTGTCCGACGCTCGAAAAGAGAAACACTTCTGCTGGCACTGGCAACACTCGACGGGCATCCTGAGCAACCAACGCCTTATGTGTTGGAGCCTTATCCTCCAGCCATTAGGTCGAGGGAAGGGGTTATATTTTTTTTTTCCTCTTCTGATCTTTAGGCTTTGATCATGGCCATTTAGGTTTACTCTTGAATTGAACCGTCCTTTACCTGACGGGCTGGAAAAGTGTTCCGGGTAAACGCCTAATTTGAGTCCCAAGTTAGGAATTGCTGAACTGTTTCTGTGTTTTTCAATAAGAGATATTTTTTGTAAACATCTAGGACTTGTGGGTTTGAATGTTAATGTGGAGCCTGCAGCTAATTTATGTTGGCTAGAGCCACCATTTCGGTGGGAGGGTGTTACGGACGCTCATATTTTCATGGTTCATTTTTAGCACCCCCTGCTGGGGCAGTTATTGCTTTCACCCTTTTTGTCCGTCTTTTCCAGGCTGATTGCTGTGTCTATCAGGCGCACCTGGCGTTCCCTATTTAAGAGCCCAGTTCCCACCTGAGCTCTCTCTCTCAACCACCAACGGAAGGATTGCGTGGCTGGTCTCCGGCTTCGCCACCGCCTCCGTTACCTCTTTTCAAATTCGCTCTCCTGCGTGAGAGCTTTCCTTTTTTGGCCTTCGGGTCTTTTGGTCTTGTGCGGGAATTAATAAATACCCCTGGTTAACTCTACCTCTCGCCTGGACCTCAATTCTTTGTTTAGTGCCCAAGGTGGGCCGTAACAGTGTGTTTGAGAGATATTGTGTGTGTGTGAGAGGAATATTGTGTGTGTGTGTGTGTGTGTGTGTGTGTCTCTGTGTTTCTCTCTGTGTGTCTCTCTGTGTGTGTGTGTGTGTGTGTGTGTGTGTGTGTGTGTGTGTGTGTGTGTGTGTGTGTGTGTGTGTGTGTGTGTGTGTGTGTGTGTGTGTGTGTGTGTGTGCGAGAGACATTGTATGTGTGTGTGTGTGTGTGTCCGTGTGTGTGTGTGAGAGAGATATTGTGTGTGTGTGTGTGTGTGTGAGAGAGATATTGTGTGTGTGTGTGTCTGTGTGTGTGTGTGTGAGAGAAAGATAGTGTGTGTGTGTGTGTGTGTGTGTGTGTGTGTGTGTGTGTGTGTGTGTGTGTGTGTGTGTGTGTGTGAGAGATATTGTGTGTGTGTGTGAGAGAGAGACTTTGTGTGTTTGTGTGTGTGTGTGTGTGTGTGAGAGAGAGAAAGTGTGTGTGAGAGATATTTTGTGTGTGTGAGAAGTTTTTGCATTGACCAATCACAAAGCAGAGTTAATCATTGACCAATCACAAACCAAAGTTTAATGACAGACAGATTGCTAACCAGGGTTTAAGGACTGACCAATCCCAAACCAGGGTTTCATGACTGACCAATCCCAGGCCAGACTTTAGTGACTGACCAATGAAATGCGAGATTCGGCTGCCACTTGTTTGAGTAACAGCAGGATTCTCTAAGCAGTGTGTGTGTGTGTGTGTGTGTGTGTGTGTGTGTGTGTGTGTGTGTGTGTGTGTTTAAAGTTCATCTTTCTTCTCTGCTGCCTCTGCTGCTTTGACCGTTTCAATATACTTCTTTCTCTCCTTCTCCTCCTGAGAGAGAGAGAGAGAGAGAGAGAGAGAGAGAGAGAGAGAGAGAGAGAGAGAAAGAG
>NW_027666760.1:7500-10000 GCF_963457725.1 Sprattus sprattus | reverse complement strand
TGAGGCGCAGAGATGGCCGACGTCTACATTTTTAAACACTCCCTTGGGCCCTCTCCTCCAGATCTCTCTCTCCATCTCTCTCCCTCCTCCAGATCTCTCTCTCTCTCTCCATCTCTCCCTCTCCTCCAGCTCTTTCTCTCCTCCAGCTCTCCATCTTCCCCTCTCCTCCACCTCTCCATATCTCTCTGTCTCTCTGTCCATCTCTCCCTCTCCTCCAACTCTCTCTCTCTCTCACTCTCTCTCTCTCTCTTTTCATCTCTCTCTATCCATATCTCCATCTCCTCCAACTCTCTCTCTCTCTCTCCATCTCTCCCTCTCCTCCGGCGCTCTTTCTCTCTCTCTCTCTCTCTCTTCATCTCTTCCTCTCCTCCAGCTCTCTCTCTCCTCCAACTCTCTCTCTCTCTTTTCATCTCACTCTATCCATATCTTCATCTCCTCCAACTCTCTCTCTCTCCATCTCTCCCTCTCCTCCAGCTCTTTCTCTCCTCCATCTCTCCCTCTCCTCCAGCTCTTTCTCTCCTCCATCTCTCCATATTTCTCTGTCTCTCTCTCCAACTCTCTCTCTCTCCATCTCTCTCTCTCCTCCAACTCTCTCCCCGCTCTCCCTCTCATCCAGCTCTCTCTCTCTACATCTTCCCCTCTCCAGCTCTCTCTCTCTTTTTCCTTCAATGGGCCCAACGCACATCACCTCACCTCATTGCAGGTGTGTGTGTGTGTGTGTGTATGTGTGTGTGTGAATGTGTGTGTGTGTGTGTGTGTGTGTGTTTGTGTGTGGGTGTGTGTGTGTGTGTGTGTGTGTGTGTGTATGTGAGGAAATGATTATGGAAATGATCATTCCATTCACAGCGAGCGGTTACTGCGGCAACACCAAAGGGGCAGACAATGACAGAATAGTCTATGATGACCACTATGGTCCACCATGACAGCCCGTTACAGCAAAATATACACCACTTCACCCTCATTCCTCCCCATCACATCAGAATAAACACCATTTCACCCTCTCATCTCTCCCCCATCACATCAGAATAAACACCATTTCACCCTCTCATCTCCCCCCATCACATCAGAATAAACACCATTTCACCCTCATTCCTCCCCATCACATCAGAATAAACACCATTTCACCCTCTCATCTCTCCCCCATCACATCAGAATAAACACCATTTCACCCTCACATCAGAATAAACACCATTTCACCCTCATTCCTCCCCATCACATCAGAATAAACACCATTTCACCCTCATTCCTCCCCATCACATCAGAATAAACACCATTTCACCCTCTCATCTCTCCCCCATCACATCAGAATAAACACCATTTCACCCTCTCATCTCTCCCCCATCACATCAGAATAAACACCATTTCACCCTCTCATCTTTCTCCATCACATCAGAATAAACACCATTTCACCCTCTCATCTCCCCCCATCACATCAGAATAAACACCATTTCACCCTCATTCCTCCCCATCACATCAGAATAAACACCATTTCACCCTCTCATCTCTCCCCCATCACATCAGAATAAACACCATTTCACCCTCTCATCTCTCCCCCATCACATCAGAATAAACACCATTTCACCCTCTCATCTTTCTCCATCACATCAGAATAAACACCATTTCACCCTCTCATCTCTCCCCCATCACATCAGAATAAACACCATTTCACCCTCTCATCTCCCCCCATCACATCAGAATAAACACCATTTCACCCTCTCATCTCTCCCCCATCACATCAGAATTAACACCATTTCACCCTCTCATCTTTCTCCATCACAGCCCGTTACAGCTGAATAAATACCAATTCACCCTCTCATCTCTCCCCCATCACATCAGAATAAACACCATTTCACCCTCTCATCTCTCCCCCATCACATCAGAACTAACACCATTTCACCCTCTCATCTTTCTCCATCACAGCCCGTTACAGCTGAATAAATACCAATTCACCCTCTCATCTCTCCCCCATCACATCAGAAAAAACACCATTTCACCCTCTCATCTCTCCCCATCACATCAGAATAAACACCATTTCACCCTCTCATCTCTCCCATCTCACATCAGAATAAACACCATTTCACCCTCTCATCTCTCCCCATCACATCAGAATAAACACCATTTCACCCTCTCATCTCTCCCCCATCACATCAGAATAAACACCATTTCACCCTCTCATCTCTCCCCCATCACATCAGAATAAACACCATTTCACCCTCTCATCTCTCCCCCATCACATCAGAATAAACACCATTTCACCCTCTCATCTCTCCCCATCACATCAGAATAAACACCATTTCACCCTCTCATCTTTCCCCATCACATCAGAATAAACACCATTTCACCCTCTCATCTCTCCCCCATCACATCAGAATAAACACCATTTCACCCTCTCATCTCTCCCCATCACATCAGAATAAACACCATTTCACCCTCTCATCTCTCCCCCATCACATCAGAATAAACACCATTTCACCCTCTCATCTTTCCCCATCACATCAGA
>NW_027666761.1:5000-15770 GCF_963457725.1 Sprattus sprattus | reverse complement strand
GATATGGGCGGGGCAAATGAGGAGGAGGTGCGGGGTAGATGAGGAGGGGGGAGGGGCATATGAGGGGGAGGGGCAGAGGACTCCGAAGGGGAGAAGTTTAATCATCACCAGAGATACGGAGAGGGAGAAGCAATTTTCATTTTGATTTAATTTCATTTGAAATACTTTGATGTGAGAGAGGCTTTTGTGCATTTATTAATTCCAGCCCAGACAGGGCTATGGGTGTTTGTGTGTGTGTGTGTGTGTGTGTGTGTGTGTGTGTGTGTGTGTGTGTGTGTGTGTGTGTGTGTGTGTGTGTGAGAGAGAGAGAGACAGGGCGAGCCTATCTACATAAATCAAATTGCAGGAGAAATTGAAAAGTTAGGAGTTTTGTTCTGTTAAATCCAAATAATTGGCCCCTTCACTGTTGTTCTCCTGTGGATGCTGAGGCGGCACACACACACACACACACACAAAGAGAGACACACACACAGACACACACTCACACAGACACACAGACACACACACACACACACACACAAACACCTGTGTGGACACAGACACACAAAACACACACACACAGACACACACACACACACACACACACACACAAACACCTGTGTGGACACACAGACACACAAAACACACACACACAGACACACACACATTATTTATATAGCGCTACAATACTTCCTTCTCAGGAAGGAACCTTAAGAAGAACCACGGCACACAAGGGGGGACCCATCTGCTTGAGGTCGGACACACGCACCCTCACACTGAAACACACACCTCACCTCATATACATTTCTAAACCCTGCACACCAAATCCTCACCTCACACACACACACACACACACACACACACACACACACACACACACACACACACACACACACACACACACACACACACACACACACACACACAGAAACAGACACAGACACAGACACACAGACACAGACCCACAAACACAAGGACACACACACAGACACAGACACACAAACACAAGGACACACACACACACACACAGACAGACAGACACACACACACACACACACACACACACACACACACTCACACACACACTGAAACACACACCTGCACCTCACATACATTTCTAAACCCTGCACATCAAATTCTCACCTCGCACACACACACACACTCACATACTTCAGCAAACACTGAAACTCACAGGAGGATCTTTAATAAGGTTCTTTAGACACATGGGATCTTTAGGCTCTATAGGAGGATCTTTAATAAGGTTCTTTAGGCTCTATAGGAGGATCTTTAATAAGGTTCTTTAGGCACGTGGATCTATAATCATGAATCAAACACATGGGAGGATCTTTAATAAGGTTCTTTAGACACATGGGATCTTTAGGCTCTATAGGAGGATCTTTAATAAGGTTCTTTAGGCTCTATAGGAGGATCTTTAATAAGGTTCTTTAGGCACGTGGCTCTATAATAATGAATCAAACACATAGGAGGATCTTTAATAAGGTTCTTTAGGCTCTATAGGAGGATCTTTAATAAGGTTCTTTAGGCTCTATAGGAGGATCTTTAATAAGGTTCTTTAGGCTCTATAGGAGGATCTTTAATAAGGTTCTTTAGACACGTGGCTCTATAATAATGAATCAAACACATAGGAGGATCTTTAATAAGGTTCTTTAGGCACGTGGCTCTATAATAATAATGAATCAAACACATAGGAGGATCTTTAATAAGGTTCTTTAGGCACGTGGCTCTATAATAATAATGAATCAAACACATAGGAGGATCTTTAATAAGGTTCTTTAGGCACGTGGCTCTATAATAATGAATCAAACACATAGGAGGATCTTTAATAAGGTTCTTTAGACACGTGGCTCTATAATAATAATCAAACACATAGGAGGATCTTTAATAAGGTTCTTTAGGCACGTGGCTCTATAATAATGAATCAAACACATAGGAGGATCTTTAATAAGGTTCTTTAGGCACGTGGCTCTATAATAATGAATCAAACACATAGGAGGATCTTTAATAAGGTTCTTTAGGCACGTGGCTCTATAATAATGAATCAAACACATAGGAGGATCTTTAATAAGGTTCTTTAGGCACGTGGCTCTATAATAATAATGAATCAAACACACAGGAGGATCTTTAATAAGGTTCTTTAGACACATGGGATCTTTAGGCTCTATAGGAGGATCTTTAATAAGGTTCTTTAGGCTCTATGGGAGGATCTTTAATAAGGTTCTTTAGGCACGTGGATCTATAATCATGAATCAAACACATGGGAGGATCTTTAATAAGGTTCTTTAGACACATGGGATCTTTAGGCTCTATAGGAGGATCTTTAATAAGGTTCTTTAGGCTCTATAGGAGGATCTTTAATAAGGTTCTTTAGGCACGTGGCTCTATAATAATGAATCAAACACATAGGAGGATCTTTAATAAGGTTCTTTAGGCTCTATAGGAGGATCTTTAATAAGGTTCTTTAGGCTCTATAGGAGGATCTTTAATAAGGTTATTTAGGCACTATAGGAGGATCTTTAATAAGGTTCTTTAGACACGTGGCTCTATAATAATGAATCAAACACATAGGAGGATCTTTAATAAGGTTCTTTAGGCACGTGGCTCTATAATAATAATGAATCAAACACATAGGAGGATCTTTAATAAGGTTCTTTAGGCACGTGGCTCTATAATAATAATTAATCAAACACATAGGAGGATCTTTAATAAGGTTCTTTAGGCACGTGGCTCTATAATAATGAATCAAACACATAGGAGGATCTTTAATAAGGTTCTTTAGGCACGTGGCTCTATAATAATGAATCAAACACATAGGAGGATCTTTAATAAGGTTCTTTAGGCACGTGGCTCTATAATAATGAATCAAACACAGGAGGATCTTTAATAAGGTTCTTTAGGCACGTGGCTCTATAATAATGAATCAAACACACAGGAGGATCTTTAATAAGGTTCTTTAGGCACGTGGCTCTATAATAATAATGAATCAAACACATAGGAGGATCTTTAATAAGGTTCTTTAGACACGTGGCTCTATAATAATAATCAAACACATAGGAGGATCTTTAATAAGGTTCTTTAGGCACGTGGCTCTATAATAATGAATCAAACACATAGGAGGATCTTTAATAAGGTTCTTTAGACACGTGGCTCTATAATAATAATCAAACACATAGGAGGATCTTTAATAAGGTTCTTTAGGCACGTGGCTCTATAATAATGAATCAAACACATAGGAGGATCTTTAATAAGGTTCTTTAGACACGTGGCTCTATAATAATAATCAAACACATAGGAGGATCTTTAATAAGGTTCTTTAGACACGTGGCTCTATAATAATAATCAAACACATAGGAGGATCTTTAATGAGGTTCTTTAGGCACGTGGCTCTATAATAATGAATCAAACACATAGGAGGATCTTTAATAAGGTTCTTTAGGCACGTGGCTCTATAATAATAATGAATCAAACACATAGGAGGATCTTTAATAAGGTTCTTTAGACACGTGGCTCTATAATAATGAATCAAACACAGGAGGATCTTTAATAAGGTTCTTTAGGCACGTGGCTCTATAATAATAATGAATCAAACACATAGGAGGATCTTTAATAAGGTTCTTTAGACACGTGGCTCTATAATAATGAATCAAACACAGGAGGATCTTTAATAAGGTTCTTTAGGCACGTGGCTCTATAATAATGAATCAAACACAGGAGGATCTTTAATAAGGTTCTTTAGGCACGTGGCTCTATAATAATGAATCAAACACACAGGAGGATCTTTAATAAGGTTCTTTAGACACGTGGCTCTATAATAATGAATCAAACACATAGGAGGATCTTTAATAAGGTTCTTTAGACACGTGGCTCTATAATAATAATGAATCAAACACATAGGAGGATCTTTAATAAGGTTCTTTAGGCACGTGGCTCTATAATGATGAATCAAACACATAGGAGGATCTTTAATAAGGTTCTTTAGACACGTGGCTCTATAATAATAATGAATCAAACACATAGGAGGATCTTTAATAAGGTTCTTTAGGCACGTGGCTCTATAATAATGAATCAAACACATAGGAGGATCTTTAATAAGGTTCTTTAGGCACGTGGCTCTATAATAATGAATCAAACACATAGGAGGATCTTTAATAAGGTTCTTTAGGCACGTGGCTCTATTTGAATCAAACACATAGGAGGATCTTTAATAAGGTTCTTTAGGCACGTGGCTCTATAATAATAATAGTGATGATAATAATTATACTAGTGATCATAATAATAATAATTAATAAGATGAATTATATACAGAGAGCTATTCCTCTGCCGGCACCCTGTAGCTGCTGGAATTACATTTAAATTCCTCAAACACACACTTCTATCCCCCAACTCTCACACACACACTTCTATCCCTCACTCTCAAACACACACACATACACACACACACTTCTATCCCCTCATTCTCACCGATGCCAAAGCTATGATTCAGCTCTATTCAGCTCTATTCAGCTCTTTTCAGCTCTATACAGTTATATTCAGTTATATTCAGTTATATTCAGCTCTATTCAGCTCTATACAGCTCTATTCAGCTCTATACAGTTTTATTCAGCTCTATTCAGCTCTATTCAGTTCTATTCAGCTCTATTCAGCTCTATTCAGCTCTATTCAGCTCTATTCAGCTCTATTCAGCTCTATTCAGTTCTATTCAGCTC
This sequence comes from Sprattus sprattus, assembly GCF_963457725.1. Lineage (NCBI taxonomy): Eukaryota > Metazoa > Chordata > Actinopteri > Clupeiformes > Clupeidae > Sprattus > Sprattus sprattus. The sequence continues at coordinate 11,067 of NW_027666761.1, read as the reverse complement.
TATTCAGTTATATTCAGCTCTTTTCAGCTCTATATAGTTCTATTCAGTTCTATTCTGTTATATTCAGTGATATTAAGCTCTATTCAGCTCTATTCAGTTCTATTCAGCTCTATTCAGTTCTATTCAGTTCTATTCAGTTATACTCAGTTATATTCAGTGATATTCAGCTCTATTCAGTTATATTCAGTTATATTGAGTTATATTCAGTTCTATTCAGCTCTATTCAGTTCTATTCAGTTCTATTCAGTTCTATTCAGTTCTATTCAGCTCTATTCAGTTATATTCAGCTCTATTCAGTTCTATTCAGTTCTATTCAGTTCTATTCAGTTATATTCAGCTCTATTCAGTTCTATACAGCTCTATACAGTTCTATTGAGCTCTGTTCCGTTATATTCAGTTCTATTCAGCTCTATACAGTTCTATTCAGCTCTATTCAGCTCTATTCAGTTCTATTCAGCTCTATACAGTTCTATTCAGCTCTATTCAGTTCTATTCAGCTCTATTCAGTTCTATTCAGCTCTATTCAGCTCTATTTAGCTCTATTCAGTTATATACAGTTCTATTCAGCTCTATACAGTTCTATTCAGCTCTATTCAGTTATATTCAGCTCTATTCAGTTCTATTCAGTTCTATTCAGTTCTATTCAGCTCTATACAGTTCTATTCAGCTCTATTCAGTTCTATTCAGCTCTATTCAGTTCTATTCAGTTCTATTCAGCTCTATTCAGATCTCAACCTCTCTGCTATACTTCATGTTACCTTGGTGCTGTTATCTGTATCTATCTGTACTGCTGATGGGGGTGTTTTAGAGTTAGAGTGTGTTAAGAAGTTATATTCAGAGGGAATCCCTCGAGGCTATGGGCAGATGTTATATTCAGAGGATATGGGTTTTCCGGCGCTATGGTAGGCTACCAATCAGACATACATGTTTCCTACCAGTGGGTTCAAGTTCTAGTTTTTGTGACTCTACATCTCTATACTGTGACAGGGCTGACTGCCTCGTGGAGGCTCAGCACTCAGTATTCCATAACAGGCTGTTTCATGTGGGACAGTCACACACACATGAGTGTGAGTGTGTGTGTGTATATGAGTGTGTGTGTAAATTAGTGTGTGTGTGTGAGTGACAGCTCAGTATAAATGGTCATTCTTTTCCCATTTCAAATTGTTTTTATCTGGTAGTGCACTAGGACCCAGGGGCCTGTGCCTTTGAGAGCAGCCCGAGCGGCGCTTAGTTATAATCTAAACAGCCCAAATGCTGTTTGTGTGTTTGTGTGTTTGTGAGTGTGTGTGTGTGTGTGTGTGTGTGTGTGTGTGTGTGTGTGTGTTAGAGTGTGTGTGAGTGAGTGAGAATCTAAACAGCCCAAATGAAAGTAATTAGGCGCGTGGTGGGAGTGATGGTGAAATGTGCCGGCCAGCGGGAGGCTCCAGGAGCGTGCCGAAACCCTGCCGTCTCACTGTGGGGCTCCAGTGTGTGTGTGTGTGTGTGTGTGTGTGTGTGTGTGTGTGTGTGTGTGTGTGTGTGTGTGTGTGTGTGTGTGTGTGTGTGTGAGAGCTGAAACCCTGCCGTCTCACTGTGAGGCTCCAGTGTGTGTGTGTGTGTGTGTGTGTGTGTGAGCTGAAACCCTGCCGTCTCACTGTTGTGCCTCTTATAATGAAGCCCAGAGCACGCACTCGCAGGAAATAAACTCCTTTGTGTGTGAGTGTGTTTTGTGACTAGGGTGGGAGTCGTGTAATGTTTGGAGTGTGAGTGTCTGTGTGTGTACGTGTGTGTGTGTGTGTGTGTGTGTGTGTGTCTGTGTGTGTGTGTGTGTAGGTGCTACCAAGCAAACTGTGTATGTTTATCATTTGACTGTTTACTGATCCCTGCCATCAGCGTTCTTCAACAGAACCAATGTCTACCTGAGTGTTCTATAGTCTACCTGAGTCTTCTACCTGAGTGTTCTACCTGAGTGTTCTATCTGAGTGTTCTACCTGAGTGTTCTACCTGAGTGTTCTACCTGAGTGTTCTACCTGAGTGTTCTATCTGAGTGTTCTACCTGAGTGTTCTCCATCTACCTGAGTGTTATACCTGAGTGTTCTATCTGAGTGTTCTACCTGAGTGTTCTACCTGAGTGTTCTACCTGAGTGTTCTACCTGAGTGTTCTACCTGAGTGTTCTATCTGAGTGTTCTACCTGAGTGTTCTCCATCTACCTGAGTGTTATACCTGAGTGTTCTATCTGAGTGTTCTACCTGAGTGTTCTACCTGAGTGTTCTACCTGAGTGTTCTACCTGAGTGTTCTACTTGAGTGTTCTCCATCTTCCTGAGTGTTCTACCTGAGCGTTCTACCTGAGTGTTCTACCTGAGTGTTCTACCTGAGTGTTCTATCTGAGTGTTCTACCTGAGTGTTCTATCTGAGTGTTCTACCTGAGTGTTCTATCTGAGTGTTCTACCTGAGTGTTCTATCTGAGTGTTATACCTGAGTGTTCTATCTGAGTGTTCTTCCTGAGTGTTATACCTGAGTGTTCTATCTGAGTGTTCTTCCTGAGTGTTATACCTGAGTGTTCTATCTGAGTGTTCTACCTGAGTATTCTCTAGTCTACCTGAGTGTTCTACCTGAGTGTTCTACCTGAGTGTTCTATCTGAGTGTTCTACCTGAGTGTTCTACCTGAGTGTTCTTCCTGAGTGTTATACCTGAGTGTTCTATCTGAGTGTTCTACCTGAGTGTTCTCTAGTCTACCTGAGTGTTCTACCTGAGTGTTCTACCTGAGTGTTCTACCTGAGTGTTCTACCTGAGTGTTCTACCTGAGTGTTCTACCTGAGTCTTCTACCTGAGTGTTCTTCCTGAGTGTTATACCTAAGTGTTCTATCTGAGTGTTCTACCTGAGTGTTATACCTGAGTGTTCTATCTGAGTGTTCTATCTGAGTGTTCTACCTGAGTGTTCTCCATATACCTGAGTGTTCTACCTGAGCGTTCTACCTGAGTGTTCTACCTGAGTGTTCTACCTGAGTGTTCTACCTGAGTGTTCTCCTGAAAGACCGTGACCGTGGACGGTGTGGAGGTGTCGGTGGACAGCTGTGATGTGGAAGTTTGAAGGGAGTGGGGTAAGAACTTTGCGCGCACACACACACACACACACACACACACACACACACACACACACACACACCTACACCTTATTCCAGCCAGTGCAGCTGTGATGCAGAGGCTCAAAGAGAGTGGGGTAAGAGCTGCATACACACACACACACACACACACACACATATATGGAGTGTGGTAAGAACTGCAGCTGTGATGCGGAGGCTGGAAGGGAGTGGGGTAAGAGCTGCAGCTTCCTGCTTCAGTTCCAGGAGCAGTGTGTCATGGGCGAGGAGGCTAATCTTCTGCTAGCCCTCTGCTAGCTTAACTTCCAGGCCAGAGTTCTTCCGCTGAGGCTCACTGGGAAGGGGGCTAATCTGTCACCATTGGCTGCACACAGGAGAGTGAATCAACGGGCTCTGCACACACACACACACACACACACACACACACACACACACACACACACACACACACACACACACACACACACAGGAGAGTGAATCAACGGGCTCTGCACACACACACACACACACACACACACACACACACACACACACACACACAGGAGAGTGAATCAACGGGCTCTGCTTCACAGACCTGCAGATACACACCTTACTAAGCAGCTCGTTACTCTTCACACACACACACACACACACAGACACACACACACACACACCTTACTAAAGCAGCTCGTTACTCTTTCTCCAGTCAAGACGGGGAGGGGTGTGGGAGTCTGCTCTGATCTGCTCCGGCATCCCCTCCTCATCACACACACACACACACACACACACACACACACACACCTTGGATATCTTCCACATAAAAAGTGCTTATTGGATTTGCACCTGAAGGCATCATGGCCACAGACCCACCGCTCTGTGAAATCACTCTGCAAACAAGTATATTGGACCACACACACACACACACACACACACACACACACACACACCAATGTAAGAGTCTGTGTGTGTGTGTGAAAAGCATATGTTACCACACCAACATCAGAATCTGTGTGTGTGTGTGTGAGACTCTTCACCTAAGAAATATTGTCACAGTATGCCCATTTTAACTCAACAAGGTGCCAAAGAGGTAGACTGGACTACTGTAATGCTGTTTATATAACAGGTAGACTACTGTAATGTGTTTATATAACAGGTAGACTGGACTACTGTAGTGTGTTTATATAACAGGTAGACTGGACTACTGTAGTGTGTTTATATAACAGGTAGACTGGACTACTGTAGTGTGTTTATATAACAGGTAGACTACTGTAATGTGTTTATATAACAGGTAGACTGGACTACTGTAATGTGTTTATATAACAGGTAGACTGGACTACTGTAGTGTGTTTATATAACAGGTAAACTGGACTACTGTAGTGTGTTTATATAACAGGTAGACTGGACTACTGTAATGTGTTTATATAACAGGTAGACTACTGTAATGTGTTTATATAACAGGTAGACTGGACTACTGTAGTGTGTTTATATAACAGGTAGACTGTAGTGTGTTTATATAACAGGTAGACTACTGTAGTGTGTTTATATAACAGGTAGACTGGACTACTGCAGTGTGTTTATATAACAGGTAGACTGGACTACTGTAATGTGTTTATATAACAGGTAAACTGGACTACTGTAGTGTGTTTATATAACAGGTAGACTGGACTACTGTAATGTGTTTATATAACAGGTAGACTACTGTAATGTGTTTATATAACAGGTAGACTGGACTACTGCAGTGTGTTTATATAACAGGTAGACTGGACTACTGTAATGTGTTTTATATAACAGGTGGACTACTGTAGTGTGTTTATATAACAGGTAGACTACTGTAGTGTGTTTATATAACAGGTAGACTACTGTAGTGTGTTTATATAACAGGTAGACTGGACTACTGTAATGTGTTTATATAACAGGTAGACTACTGTAGTGTGTTTATATAACAGGTAGACTACTGTAGTGTGTTTATATAACAGGTAGACTGGACTACTGTAGTGTGTTTATATAACAGGTAGACTACTGTAGTGTGTTTATATAACAGGTAGACTGGACTAGTGTGTTTATATAACAGGTAGACTACTGTAATGTGTTTATATAACAGGTAGACTGGACTACTATAGTGTGTTTATATAACAGGTAGACTGGACTACTGTAGTGTGTTTATATAACAGGTAGACTACTGTAGTGTGTTTATATAACAGGTAGACTGGACTACTGCAGTGTGTTTATATAACAGGTAGACTGGACTACTGCAGTGTGTTTATATAACAGGTAGACTACTGTAGTGTGTTTATATAACAGGTAGACTACTGTAGTGTGTTTATATAACAGGTAGACTACTGTAGTGTGTTTATATAACAGGTAGACTGGACTACTGTAATGTTTTTATATAACAGGTAGACTACTGTAGTGTGTTTATATAACAGGTAGACTACTGTAATGTGTTTATATAACAGGTAGACTGGACTACTGTAATGTTTTTATATAACAGGTGGACTACTGTAGTGTGTTTATATAACAGGTGGACTGGACTACTGTAGTGTGTTTATATAACAGGTGGACTACTATAGTGTGTTTATATAACAGGTAGACTGGACTACTGTAGTGTGTTTATATAACAGGTAGACTACTGTAGTGTGTTTATATAACAGGTAGACTGGACTACTGTAGTGTGTTTATATAACAGGTAGACTACTGTAGTGTGTTTATATAACAGGTAGACTGGACTAATGTAGTGTGTTTATATAACAGGTAGACTGGACTACTGTAATGTGTTTATATAACAGGTAGACTGGACTACTGTAGTGTGTTTATATAACAGGTGGACTACTGTAGTGTGTTTATATAACAGGTAGACTACTGCAGTGTGTTTATATAACAGGTAGACTGGACCAGTGTTCACGTTAGCCGGCTATGGCCGGACATTGGCCGATTGAACGCATGAATGGCCGGTACAATAAGATGTAAACGGTCCAAATGTCCGATAGAAAATATGTATGTAGGCTA
>NW_027666762.1:77500-80000 GCF_963457725.1 Sprattus sprattus | reverse complement strand
TGTTCTACAAGTTTCTGTAATAAAGTAAAATAAAATTAACTGTTGCTCTTTCATTTTATGTTCGGGCATTGTAACACATATCACTTTAGCGCTCTAACGACTACAGTTTCGATCACAAACACCTCCTAGTTTTGATTCACACCTACCACACGCGTCATAATTACACTAACGACTACCCACAGTAGTAAGACACGTTTTTAGCGATTTCAATTTACATCATCCGCTGCAATATAGTCACCATGTAGTTCTATGTTTTAATAATCTCAGAACAGACAACAATCGTTTATATGTGCAGCCTGTTATCATTTACCCAACTCTGTTAATTAAATATGTTTTCTACTATACAATAGTCTTAGCGACATAAAGTGATTTAATCGCTCTGCAAATAGTAGCATAGGCTACTAAACATTCCATTCAACTCATAGCATACCGACGTGCATTTTACTCGCTATAACAGTAAGACACGTTTGCATTTTTACATCAATGGCTGCAATATAGTCACCAAGTATGTTTTACTTACTGTACATCAGCACAGACAACCAACTCGAAACGTCAACAACAATCGTTGATATAGCCTAACATCATTAACGCAACTCTGAGAATTATATTCTACCACAATAGTCTTAGAAGCATAAAGTAATGTATTCACTATGCAAACAGTAGCATACTAAAATATTTCGTTCAACTCAGAGGAGCATTTTACTCCCTATAAGTTAATCAACAGCATTCATTACAAGAGCTAGGTGAACAAATAAACAAATAAAACTTACTCAACAGGGATATCCTCAACGGGGTAAAGACGAAGCTCAAAGTGCATGTGTTCATCTTCCATATCGTCATCGCTCTCATCCGAGGATGTGGTTTCCTCCTCGCTGACTAGGTCTTCTTGAATTTGGCGCAAGGCTTCGGCAGCAGAGAAGGAGTTCGCCATCGTGTATCTCTTCAGTCCAAATGTAAACATCCTAACATGCTGCCTTGTTTATACGGAAAAATGGGGCGTTTTCTCACGTTTTACTGCAACGTCATTACCCAATAGCGATCGGAGATTTACCATGATCTTATCATATGAATAGCCCTAATCCGCTAATGGGTGGGCAATCACAGGTTGCTTATACACTCTGAGAGAGAAATATGCAAGGCTTTACCTGTATTCTCCTTACAAAGTGCTCATTCATTTGTTTGTTTCGAACTGGATATATTTGAAAACTAGAAGATTCAAGCTTTCTCAGGGTGTTAGTTTTATGTTTGGAGGACAAAAACTCGCGGAGATTTTACATTCTATTAATAGAAATACCACCAAACGCCCCACGGCCGCAGATCGTTTTGGAAGGGTTAAGAGCCAGCTCAACTATGTAAGTTCTTGTAGTTGTCTATTACGAGTGCTGTGGGTGATGTGATGTAGTCTTCTACAGAGACGCAATATCTGCTACAGCAGTGGGTTATGGGTAATATCTGAGCTACAGCAGTGGGTTATGGGTAATATCTGCTACAGCAGTGGGTTATGGGTAATATCTGAGCTACAGCAGTGGGTTATGGGTAATATCTGAGCTACAGCAGTGGGTTATGGGTAATATCTCTGCTACAGCAGTGGGCTATGGGTAATATCTTTGCTACAGCAGTGGGTTATGGGTAATGATACTGAGCTACAGCAGTGGGTTATGGGTAATGATACTGAGCTACAGCAGTGGGTTATGGGTAATATCTGAGCTACAGCAGTGGGTTATGGGTAATATCTGAGCTACAGCAGCGGGTTATGCACCTGCTCACCTCCCTCGTTAAGGCTCGTTAAGGCTAATTCAAGCTCGTTAAGGCTCGTTAAGGTTTTTAGGGGCCTGATTAGGTGTGGCAGTTCCAGAATAACGAAGCACAGAGCAGCTCATCTGAAACTTGAGAATGAAGGACATGCCCACTGGACTGTGTGTGTGTGTGTGTGTGTGTGTGTGTGTGTGTGTGTGTGTGTGTGTGTGTGTGTGTGTGTGTGTGAAAGAGAGAGAGAGAAATGAGAGGGGAATGAGACATACGGAGTGAGAGAAAGGGAGACAGAAAGAGGTGTGTTTCTCAGGCCAGTACTGCGTGTCCGACTCAGTTTCTCCCCCTCCCCCTCTCCCTCTCTCCCCCCTCTCTCCCCTCTCCCCCCCTCTCCCCCTCTCCGCCCCCCCCTTCAGCTCCCTGCTCTGTCCAGTCTTTCCCCTGTGTGTGTGTGTGTGTGTGTGTGTGTGTGTGTGTGTGTGTGTGTCCAGTCTTTACCCTTGGCCTCCACATGCTCCTCCCCCAGTAATACAGTCACCCCTCCCCAATTCCCCTGCTCTCCTCCATCTTTCTCTTTCAACACCCCCGCTCTCTCTCTCTTTCACCCCCTCTCTCTCTCTCTCTCTTTCACCCCCGCTCTCTCTCTCTTTCACCCCCTCTCTCTCTCTCTTTCAACCCCGCTCTCTCTCTCTCTCTTTCACCCCCTCTCTCTCTCTCTCTCTTTCACCCTCTCTCTCTCTCTCTCTTTCAA
>NW_027666762.1:25000-50000 GCF_963457725.1 Sprattus sprattus | reverse complement strand
ACAACAGTTAAATAAAAAAGAACCTAATATGCATGGAGACTCCTCGCCAAAACTCAAGCGATCCGTCCATCAGAGAACATGCAGAGGACATCGGGTCACTAACAGCAGCACAGCTAGCTGTACAGCTGCGGCCATTTCTCATGGCCGCCGCCATTTCATGGAACTGTGTAACATTCTAACAACTGTTTCTTCCTCCATTTGTCTCTCTCTCTTTGTGTGTGTGTATGTGTGTGTGTGTTTGAGAGAGAGAGAGAGATGGAGAGAGAGAGTCTAGTCTAAGAAAAGTACCTTAGGCATACAGTCTCGCATCCATTGCGTTATTTACAACAGAAAGAAGAACTTTTAATTAGATCCGTAAGATAATTGCTGCATTTCTCGAACCGTCCCTCCGTGCTCCTTCCTGTAAAATGGTCGCCCAGCACGCGCAGTTGAAAGCGTCTGGAGGTTTCCCTGTTGCGAGTTTATTCTGCAGTTATCAATCAGCAGATTAAAAAAATCCAGTTATTCATATACCCGCGCTTATATTTGTGAGTTTAAAACAATAATATAATTTCAATAATAAATAATAATATATATATATTATTCAATTAACTAAACGCGTAAAGAACCTCATTTTTGCGATGATTTAAATCTGTGGAAAATGCCGCAGCGCGCGCGCGACTATGCTAATACTCACAATAATATGGCACACTGACCACCAGAAAAATGACAGACTAATACTAATAATAAATCAGGAAAATGTACATTTACAAAAGATGCCTTTTTTAAATTAACACAAAGATAAAAAAAGGCGCAATAGTGTTGGAAACAAGAGAGAACGAGGCCTTATTAAGTCAAACATATAGGTTCGTCATGAGTTTCATTTCCAAGATCGAGGCTGGACAAATATTTAACACTGAATTAAATTATTAGAGGAACGAGATTTAGTAACTATTAAATATAAGTATTATATAGAAATTAATCTCGGCATTATGGGAATAAACTTTTTCAAATAACCTTTCATTACGCAAATTCATTAAAATAAGCAGGGACGTGAATTTAAACTGTGCGTGTTCATTTTCATTGTTGGCAGCTTGGTGAGATAGTGGAAGGACTGATCGGTTTTAATATGCAAATGTATTAGGGCAATATGCAGTTGTTTGCCTAAATATGCACAACATGTAGTTTTAATTGATTTCATCCTTTTAAATGCTCCTCAACGTTCCCTGAAATATAATGAAATGTGCTTTATCGAACACATATCGACTATTTATGAATATGCTAAATATGTTAAACAAATTAATAACTCTGTAGGCCTAGGTATTTAAAATGTCATCCTATGTGAAAAAAATATATATATATTGAATACCTAAATACTTTAATATTTAAATGAATACTAATTCATGAATTTCAATACGTAGGTTGTGTCGATTGCAGTTTAAAGATAGACACATGTAGCCTATTCGAAATGTGACGCACGCGGGAGGAAGGGCAACACAGTTATAAGATTTCAGAACCAGAAAAGGCAAGAAATCCGAAAAGCAAATATCCACAAGACAAGCCTTCAAATATTCACACACACACAAGCCCTCTGAATAATTTGATACAGTTTTACACGTAGGAGTACCTAGTTGTGCATTGTATGTTACTACTATGAATAGCCTACTAATAAAGTATTTATCTATCTATCTATCTTATGGGTATTATGCAATTGCGCAAAGCCATTTAAAGGGATTTGAAAGGAGAGGCTACAAGTAAATTGTTTAAATGAATAAAACACACTAATCACGGTTGCTTTTTCTGAACAATTTCTTGACGCTTTCAAATGATCAGAATACATGAGAGACAGGAATACGGATAATTGTTTTTCTTTATAAATAGCGTTTACTGCTCGCATCCAGTGTATGTGTGTGTGTAGCCTATGTGCTAACTGGTGAACTGCTGGTCAGTATTATGTCTGAGATTATGTAGGGTCATGTGTGTCCGACCGCGCGGCCTGCAGGCGCCTCTCTGGTTCTCCCGGTGTTTAAATGGGGTTGCGTCGTTTTGGGGAGAGCGCATATTAGAACATGGCTAATTTTCTAATTTATTTTAGGTAGGCTTCGGCGGTCTGTGGAGACGACGACCATTGGCATGGAGAGGGAGGCGATGCTCATCTATATTGAATAGGCCGCCGAAGTCTACCTAAAATAAATTAGAAAATTAGCCATGTTCTAATATGTGCTTTCCCCAAACGACGGAAACAGTTCCCTTTTAACGAGAGACGCCGTCTCGTCGTGTGGTGGGTTACCTGGACGCCTGTGTGTGTGTGTGTGTGTGTGTGTGTGTGTGTGTGTGTGTGTGTGTGTGTGTATGTCTCGTCGTGTGGTGGGATACCTGGACGTTTGTCTGCCCTTTGTGGAACTGAGCATAAAGGCTTAGAACCGTTCTCGACACGACCGTCCGATCAACACCAGCGCGAGACAGTCCAGGGGAGACCGCAGCGTTCTATGGGTGTGATTACCACACTCACTGTACCTGGACGAACCGGTAGAGCTTATGTCCTGACTCACGGAGATCGGGGAAATATCCTTTTATCAAATGTAACACTGAATGTAGCCAAATGAGTACAAGAAGGTTAGGGTTAGGGCTAGAGTTACAAAATATTACAGGCAAAGGCGCATTTCCCGTCTCCCACCTCCCTGCTACACATGAGCAATATGGCTTTATACAACACGTCTGTTGTCGGTTTGTCCTGGTCTTGCCTTAATTGGCGTAAAGACACATTTCATTTCTAAAAACTAAAAAGCGAAGCACACACATGTAGCCTACACTGACCCCACTGTGTTGAAAATGGCAGCTATAGGCTTGGAGGTGATTTAATGACAGCACCAGGCATATATATGTGTGTGTGTGTGTGTGTGTGTGTGTGTGTGTGTGTGTGTGTGTGTCTGTTTGTGTGTGTGTGTGTGTGTGTGTGTGTGTGTCTATGGGACCAGGCATACAATGTCCAGCTGGCGACCCCTCATCGGTCGCGCTCGGGGACAAAGCCCGGTCGCGCGGTCCGCAGTTGCCCGACATCTCGCCCGGTCTCACGGTTCCGCCTCGCGGCCTTTAAGACTATACGATCGGCTTCTTTTCTTTTAATTGATTTTCTGATTATTAACTCAGTCTGTCCATCGATTTCCGTTTGGCGGGGGGTCAGTTGTAACGGATGTAGACACGGACGGCCTGCCTTTCCGCGGTAATTATTAAGGATTTACCACATAACAAATTTCGACCTTTATTGATTACAGATCCCACCGCGGGGACGCATTCTAATGGGGAAGATGCACGAGTGTGTGTTTACAGCCGCGTGTTTCGGTGCGGACGGTGGGTCGCGCGCAGATGCGCAGTCCAGTCCAGACAAGTCTCAATTAAAACACAACAAAGCCCTCCGCGTGCGAGCCGATGGGGAAACGACATGTCTACAAGACATTTCAAATGATTTCAAAATGGATTACAATGGTTCAATGTCCTAAAATAACCAAATAACCAGGGACATATGTCGTCTGGTCGTACGAGCAGGTTACATGGCATTCATCTTACTGAGGCACCTCTTTAAAATGGCGTATTTTCATCAGAGTCCTGGACATGTGTGTATGGGAAAATATAAGACAACATTATTCATTAAACTAGACGACAATTACACAATCGGTATAAACTACCAGGGCAGGTCACGCATACACAGTCTTTCCGTTAGCACGAGTGGGTGAGCATAAAACACCGGCGCGAGACACCTGACGAATTTCCATGTACGGAACAAGCGCGCACACACACACACACAAGCCTGCATCTCACCTCCACCCCGGGTAAAGGTCACGTGCATGCATAATGCAGCACGCGCCACCTCCAGGTTCACATTCAAATTCTCACGCCCCCCTCCACAACACACACACACACACACACACACACACGTCCACCAGCACACATGTATAACAGGTCACACACACCGTATCGAATGAGAGAAAGAGAGGGAGCGAGAGGAACACAAAGGTGGCTCATGAATTGACTCCCAAACAAATCAATAAATACCCCGCGGAATCATTAGATACTTGGTTCCCCTTTCGTTTGTTTTCTCCGTCTCGTTTCATTAGGATATCGACAGAGTAAGTAAGTTGTTGCTCGGTAATAGGTTTCAAGTCGCGTGTTTTGATGATCAATCTGGCGCAGGCCAAACGATAGATGAAAGATGAACAGGTTAGCTGTAACGGCTTGATTATAATCAGTATAATCATTATAATCAGTTTGATTATTGATTATAATCAGTATAATCAGGGCCTAAAGGTTGTAGCGCAGAGGGAGAGAAATGGGAGAGAACAGTAGGGAAGGGAGGAGGAGAGGAGAGAGAGGAGAGGAAAGAGAGAGAGAGAGGAGAGGGAGAGAGAGAGAGGAGAAGAGAGAAGAGAGAGAGAAAGGAGAGGAGAGAGAGGAGAGGAGAAATAGAGAGAGAGAGGAGAGGAGAGAGAGAGAGAGGAGAGGAGAGAGAGGAGAGGAGAAATAGAGAGAGAGAGAGGAGAGGAGAGGAGAGGAGAGGAGAGAGAGAGAGAGAGAGAGAGAGGAGAGGAGAGAGAGAGAGGAGAGAGGAGAGGAGAGGAGAGGAGAGGAGAGGAGAGGAGAGAGAGAGAGAGGAGAGGAGAGGAGAGGAGAGAGAGAGAGAGAGAGGAGAGGAGAGAGAGAGAGGAGAGGAGAGGGCTGGGGAGAAAAGGGGGACGGGCGAAGCAGAGGGGAGGGAAGCATATGCAGAGACCTCATCAGTATTCAGTAAACTAAAGTGAGCATGCACCTCTCTCCCGCCTTCTCTCTCTCTCTCTCTCTCTCTCTCTCAGTCTCGCGGTGGAAAGATTTACCCGCGTTTCCATCGATGGGTCGCTCGGTCTTCGCCATGCGCGCGAGCAGCCAGGAGAAGTGGGAGATTGGAAAATAGGAAGTAGAGAAGGAAGGATGGGGGTGTGTGGGATGGGGAGCAGAGGTGTGTGTGTGTGTGTGTGTGTGTGTGTGTCTGGGAGGGGGGAGCTCGCACACACGCAGAGAAACAACACAACCCCTCCTGTCCGTCCGTCCCTCATTGCGCCCCCCCCCCCCCCCCCCCCCCCCATCTCCTCTCCTCTCCTCCTCAAACCCTCAGCGGTTACCATGACGACGGGTTGGTTGTGCTGCTGATGCTGAGGGGGGGGGGGGGGGGAGCTCACTCGCGCGGGGGAAGGAAGGCTACAGAGTGGAGATCTTGAGAAAATAATTAATTGTAGAAATGGACAAACCTTAGTACAACACACCAAAACCACTATTACGTTTTTAACCTTGCCAGTATTAAAACAGCAATAAAGCACGATGACCAGAGCTAAACTATCTACCTCTCCAAATCCTTGATGTTAGAAAAACTAATTGGGCTTAGCATAGCACCACAATAGACTAAACCAAGTTCTGTTAGTTCTTCGGCTTCCTAAACTGTCGGTAGACTTCCGGTCCGACATTCACCTGGCAACAACCTATCACGACAGAGCGTGTTGCCACGACAAAGTTGCCTACCTCGAGAAAGGCCACTACTGTCTCTCTAGAGGTGTCTGGTCTATACGGTGAATACTAAACGCAATGATCAAGGTGCGCTTTGTATATTTTACACAGCAATCCTGCCACCTGGTGGCAGAGAGGCCGCCGTGCAACTCCCACCGGCAGGTGGGCTCTGGCCGACAGGGAACAAGTTCAGTGGACAGCCGGCCTGTTAGTCTGAGTACAGACAGACAACCTTCCGCAGAAAGACTGCAGACTATTGGCAAGATAGTAGAGAATAATTTAGTAGAGAATAATTGTGCCCCGGAATGCAAAAAAATAAACTTCTGAAAGACAACAGCAAGTCGTTTTACCGTCTTCTTAGAAATCCTCGAAGAAGGCATTGGTAGACAATCTAAAAAAATGAAAAATTAATCAGCAGAGAGAGCGACAGGCAGATGTTTTAAGTAAAACCCCAAAACTTTCAACTTTTTTCAAAAGTATCGATTGCCCCCCTGATGATGAGGAACAAATAGCAGGCCTACCACCACCCCTTTCCCTGACAGTGACAACGTCATTACCGCGGTGGCTCGAGGGCTGTATGCGTGCGCGCCAGACTGCAAGGCTACAATGTTTCATGAGTTCAGAGTTCGGGAGATTTGCACATTTTATAGGCTCACCTTGGCTACCGCTGGCAGCATTTTTCAAGCCTTAGTTGAAGTAATTGATGGTAATGATATAATATTTCATGGTTGATATTTTTTGAGCATTGCCTTACATTTATAGGCTACTTGTTTTTTTTTGTATGTTGGTACAATTGTTATGTTGGCTATAGGCTACAGTTCCACAAAATAAATGCACATTTCTTTTTACATTGTCTGTATTTTGAATTGAATTGAATTGAATTACCAACCCTCCTCTGTTATTGATAAAAAAATAATAGTAATAATAATACTTCAAAATTCTTTGGCTTCTGGCCCGGGCCCCAGATGACCTTAACCTGGCCCTGGGTAGATTCACCTGCTTCTCATTGAGTTGATGTATATATTCCTTAATGTAGCCTGTATGTTGTAGCCTAAATGTATAATATTTATTGAAACCTTTAGCTAGAGTATATGAATGGGAAAGGTATGGCTTAATAAATAGTTTAGAAAAAGTCTGTTAGACTGCTCGCTATGACAGCTAGTCCAAATGTTTTTAGCCACTAAGCTAAAATTAACCAAGCTAATCCTCCATTGCTTCATGACATTAAATAATTACACTTAGTCTATGATCCCAGTAACAGCATACATACTTAGTCCATCCCAGTAACAGCATACATACTTAGTCCATCCCAGTAACAGCATACATACTTAGCCCATCCCAGTAACAGCATACATGCTTAGCCTATGATCCCAGTAACAGCATACATGCTTAGCCCATCCCAGTAACAGCATACATGCTTAGCCTATGATCCCAGTAACAGCATACATGCTTAGTCCATCCCAGTAACAGCATACATGCTTTTCACTCTACCTGAGTCAAACCCTGGTTTGGTCCATTAGTAACCCTCTAGGCTTTTATAATCGCCTGAAGAGCTGCGTAGTGTAGAGGGAGGGGTGGTTATTCTGGGTAAACAAATTACATTAACTTTAGTCTGCCTATAGGCTATTATCTGGGCAACTACTAAATCGGGAACTTCATGTGGATTCTCGATAAGCTCGTATATGATGCCAGAAAGGTCGTTGGGACCTGATATGCGCTCAGGTAGATCAGACTGACATTTTTCCTGCCATTGGGTTAAAGCTCTATTTTTTGTGCCTTAACCGATACATCCCTATTCTACATTTACCGACTGCTAAGGTTACTTCATTAGACTATGCGGTTAACCATTAGGCTATTTAACAGAGCAGTTGGAAGAAGGTCCTTGCTCAGTGGTGTGATTCAAAAAGGTGATAAATAAGTCAGAGTGAACCACTGTTTATATTACATTATTACCATCATTGTCCCATTACAGCCTAATGGAGGCCTAAGGCCAACGCCCATCATCACCAAACAATACAAACAAACTGAAGTCAAACTCTTAGGTGGTTAAGGACCATCTAAATATCCCTCTAAAAATACAGTGTTGAGAATATGATTCATTTACAGGAGTCCATTTTGAACACATCCAGTTAAGATAAAGCAAAATAACAAATACACAACAGCTGACATGGCTTAGTTGAATAAAAGATCTTTAGTATGTTTCTTTAGTAGTATATAATGAGTGCAAAAGATCTTTAGTATGTAATGAGTGCAAAAGTAATCACTGGTCTGGGAGGGGCCTCGTGCCGCACCAGCTGAAGGAGGCGCAGCACAAGCCGGCCCCTGCGCTCCTCGTCCCCTCGTCTTCCGCGGGCGCGGTGGGCTCCTGGCGGGCGTACCACTGGGCGTGGGGCTCCATGACCTGAACACACGCCTCCACACGCTCCCCGCTGGCGTCAACACTGCCAGGCTCCTCCACATCCAGCTCGATGCAGGGGCCCAGGAGACCGAGAGACACATTGGTCCAGGGGCCAGAGAGGGGCTGAGACAGGAGAGGGGCAGTTTCAGCAGCCGACTGCAGGGAGGTGACGGAGGCGAGGGATGGGGACGTCCTCCCCGGGTCCAAAGCTCCGGGCTGCTGCTGCTGCTGCTCTGCGCCCTGAAACGTGACATCCTCCTCCTCCACACAAGAGCCGGTGGTGGCACACACATCCACCTCCTGCCACTGGGGGGCAGCGTTCTCCTCCTCCTGTGTCCACACAGTACCAGAGAACATCCCACGGTACTCACCGTACAAGTCAGAGGGGGGCAGCAGCAGCAGCTCCTCGAAAGGGGAGGACTGCTCGTCACGCTCCCCTGCGCTGCCTGCGGGGGTCAGCTGACCATCTCCGAAGGGCGGGCCGGTTGATCGGGGGGCCAGCAGCTCTGAGGCAAGGGTGAGCCCCCAGGGCCCGGGGCACCTCAGAGGGGGCAGCCAGGACTCCGGCACCTCCAGGGGGGGCAGCTCGGGCACAGGGCTCTCCGGCCGTCGCTGCTCACTGAAGTCCTGGCTGAAGGAGGCCTTCAGATCCTCTACATCATTGGCGAGAACCTCCATATCAACGGGAGCCACTGTATGCTCGGTGAGGTTCTCAGCATCTTCAGTGAGAACCTCGGTACCTTTGACAGGGGTCTCAGGATCTCCTGTGAGGGTCTCGGGCAGCGGGTTGTCCTCTGAGCTTAGCCCTCTGAGTTGGGCCTCCAGGTCCTTACACAGCTCTGCCATGTTGCGCCTACTCTGGCGGGCAGAACACACCTCCTGCGGAGGGTCTGTCTCCTCATGGCTGGGGACAGGAATGCTGGCATCACTCACCACTTCTCCCAGCTCCAGACTCTCGCTGCGCCTGCTTAGCGCAGCAGGCCCACCAGGGGGCAACGGCGGCCCAATCAAGGCTTTGATGGGGACTTTGTCCCCCTGACTGTTCTCCATTTCCATTCGTGAAATTAAAAGCGATAACTCTCAAGATCAGCCGTTAAGACGGCGCGTGAATCGAACACCGAATGCGTCAGTTATTATTACATAAACTGGAATGCGTTTGTAACCACGGGAACCATAAAATGCGCATAATATGAAATCAAACAATGTAGCAAATCAAAACTTTATTGTGACTCCATCTGTCTACTTCTTAATTATTCAGTTTGTGTGAAAGATTACCCCCTTAGGGCAGTTAAGTGGTCAACTAGCGATTCAGACGCTATCGCTTTTTCAATCCAGTCCTTAACAATTATGTATAGGGTATAACATGGCAAGTCTATATTGATAGGTTGCCTATCAACTTTGGTAGGGTGCAAAAACAAACAATTGTCTATCCCATAAAGTTTTAAAATACACCAACTTCACTTTGGCAGCATCAACGTTAAGTAGGCGTATTTTTACTTAGTCTAGCAATTTTAAACGGATCAGTGGGGCTAATTGTCGCAGGAGCGTGGTCACGTTAGCAGAATGGTTAACGTTATGTGCATTTTACACTTTCATAGTTGGATGGCTAGTGTAGTTTTGTGTAACGGGCTGGTACACCCTGCACAAATGGATGAAAAGCTTTCACACGCATGACATTGCCAGCTAAACTGCAAAAAGACACCAGTTCATGTGTTGGCAAGCTTCCATCAGTGTCAGCTAGGCGGTTGGTGGTGTTTGCAAGGTTTTTGCATGCCTTTGAGGTAGTTAGCTAACTAGTTTTGAAACCGAACTCCTGTTGCTGCTTCAGTGACTCGCTGAACGGGAATGCAGGTGACAGTGCGCGCGCGCCTTGTTCTGTATGCGTGGATAACGGCACTGGTGTGTTACGAACAGACACGAACTTTATTCACGTGCAACAAATCAAAGTCCAGCATCTACCATCTACCACTGCATAACCAACACTTAATGAATGAGAGCAGAATAGTGGTGTGTGAAGACTGAAATACTCCGAGCAAATATAGTGTAGCTATAAAGATGCCTAACGCTGAAACTGAACCGACACACAGAAGACAAGACACACTCATTTGACTGATAAAGACTTCCTTTACCCGAAACTAATTCAAATGTACACAAATATATTTCATTGAGATTTAATTAAGTACAACAAAGGAGAGGTAAAAATAGCCAACCTCCCTGTTACCAGAACAAAGACATCATATACATATTTATTTATTTATTTATCCATTCATTCTTAAATGCACCGTGAGTGAAGGTGAGAGAACCCCCTCCCCCCCCTCCCTCCAGGGGGCGATACTGAGCAGGAGGCAGATGAATGCGATTCTTCTCAACTCAAACACAAGGGACCAGACACTGGTCTGATCAGAACACCCAACTACCCAACTGCTGTAGGAAACCAGGAAGCTTTCTTGTACCCCCCTCCCCCCCACCCCCAGCCCCAGCCCCCCCTTACAGAAAAAAAACCCCACATCAGTTACCCCAGACCACGAAGCCCAGCGACTCTTCCAGCTAATGATCTCATTTCATCAGGTTGAAGTTTGGCATTTAGTTCCCTACTGTTTCACCCCCGCCTCCCACCAGCCACACACACACACACACACACACACGCGTGTGTGTGTGTGTGATTGTGCACCTGTGTGTGTATGGGTACGAATGTGGATGTGTGCTCATTTTTGTGTGTGATTCACACTCTTGTGTGTGATTACCCTGCAGTGCAGACAGTAGGACAGGAGCTGTGTGTGTGTGTGTGTGTGTGTGTGTGTGTGTGTGTGTGTGTGTCCAACTTAACAGCAGTTTGGCTTCCAGTGCAGCCTGACACAACGCAGCATCATCATCAAAATGGTTGTTAGTTCTCATAAATAAATAATATTCCCGTTGGGTCTTCACCGGCGTGGGGAGTGGGAGGGGGGTGCGGTGTTCCGTCACCGGCCTGCCTCTCTTCAGGCCATGAACTGCGGAAAGAAGAGACAGAGTAGCCATCATCATCATCATCATCAACATCACCATGACAGCACATTAGGGGCGTATCACTGTTTAGCTCTCTGGCTTTAAAATGGCCTATACTCCCGTATCATCACACACACACACACACACACACACACACACACACACACACACACACACACACACACACACACACACTCTCTCTCACCTGTGAGGTGCTCCAGGAGGTGTCTGCGTCCCTACACTCACACACACACACACACACACACACACACACACACACACACACACACACACACACACTCTCTCTCTCTCTCTCTGACCTGTGTGTGGTCTGTGAGGTGCTCCAGGAGGTGTCTGCGTCCCTACACACACACACACACACACACACACACACACTCTCTCTCTCTCTCTCTCTCTCTCTCACCTGTGTGTGGTCTGTGAGGTGCTCCAGGAGGTGTCTGCGTCCCTACACACACACACACACACACACACACACACACACACACACACACACACTCTCTCTCTCTGACCTGTGTGTGGTCTGTGAGGTGCTCCAGGAGGTGTCTGCGTCCCTGCTCGTAGTCGTCCTGGTCCACGCTGACCAGCAGCTGCAGGCGGTGGTGTCCGGCGGCCCGGCGGAGGGCGTCGGTCAGGAAGACGTCCTTCAGCGCCTCGGTCAACGCCCCGCTCAGGTAGTCCGCCCAGAACGCGTCCAGCTTGGACACCTGTGTGTGTGTGTGTGTGTAAGATACATTTTATACATGGACAGTTAAACGAATATTAGCCTTTAGCTGTCACTTGAGTCTCCTTTGGTGTGTCAGGATTACTGCTTGGACACCTGTGTGTGTGTAAGATACATTTGAAGTGTGTTTGAGTGTGAGTGTGTGTGTGTGTGTGTGTGTGTGTGTGTGTGTGTGTGTAAGATACATTTGAAGTGTGTGTGAGTGTGTGTGAGTGTGTGTGTGTGTGTGTGTGTGTGTGTGTGTGTGTGTGTGCGTGTGTGTGTGTGAGTGTGTGAGTGTGTGAGTGTGTGAGTGTGTGAGTGTGTGTGTGTGTGTGTAAGATACATTTGAAGTGTTCTGTATTTACTTTTCATTTCGTCATTTAGCAGACGCTTTTATCCAAAGAGACTTACAAGGATGTATACACATTTTGTTTTACATTTATTACACTGATGGCATACTGCACATCAGGAGCAATTAGGGGTTCAGTAATAATAATAATAATAATAATAATACCTTTTATTTATATCGCGCTTTTTCAATGACCCAAAGCGCACAAATGTCGCACAGTGTCTGGCTCAAGGACGCTTTGACAGGGAATCGAACTAGCAACCTTCTGATTACTAAACGAAATGTATGAAGACGTCAGGCAGGGACAGAATGCACTGTGCCAAAGGTAGTCAGACAGTTCAGATGTGTCAGCAGATCAAGAAATGCACAAGTTCTGTTAGCGGGGATTGTACAAGAAGTCATTATTATAGGGTTATTACTATGTGTGTATATGTACAGAGTGGACGCTATGTCACCATCCACTCCATGATCGATAAAGGGGGGCTTGTGGGCCCAGAGTCACTGGGCTGGGCCATAAAAGATTGAACATTGTCTGTGTCTAATCAGAATCCGTTAGTGTAGTGCTGATGTAATACTCTTGACTGCACTGCATTGATGCTGTATTGTATCATCATTTAACAAGTCAACTTATCTTGATACAAAAAGCTTCGTCCGGTCTGACTCCTCTCTAAACCAGCACACGCAGGTAGAAAACACCTAACAACACACACACACACACACACACACACACACACACACACACACACACACACAGACACACACACACAGACACACAGACACACACACACACACAGACACACAGACACACACACACACACACACACACAGACACACAGACACACACAGACACACACACACACGATACCTCACACACCTCGGAGAACTTGATGTCACAGTTGATGGAGCCCAGGTCCCGTGCCCGCAGCATGGCGTTGGCCCGTCCAAACAGCTCCAGCTGCCTCGCCAACGGATCACGCTTGTCTGAGGACACGGACGCACGCAGGACAGACTCCTGCTCCGAGTACTCAGGACGCACACGCAGACGGATATCTGAAGAGAGAAAGAGAGAGAGAGAGAGAGAGAGAGGGAGAGAAGACAGAAAGGAGGAAGGTGGTGGAGAGAGAGTGAGAGAGGAGAGAGAGAGAGAGAGAGAGAAGGAGAGGGAGATAGAGAGGGAGTGAGAGAGAGAGAAAGGGAGAGAGGGAGGGAGAGAGGGAAAGAGAGAGATAGAGGGGGAGAGAGAGAACACATGGTCAGTGAGGTGAAGGCAATGAGTGTGTCCAATCACAGTGCTGCATTCACACACACACACACATAATTAATAATGATGTAAAGAGCTGCTGCATTCACACACACACATTAAAAATGATATAAAGAGCTGAGAGGCCCTGCCCTCCACACACACACACACACAAACACACACACACACAGAGACCCTGCACACACAAACACACACACACAGTGAGGCCCTGCCCTCCACACACACACACACACACACACACAGACCCTGCACACACAAACACACACACACAGTGAGGCCCTGCCCTACACACACACACACACACACAAACACACACAGCGAGGCCCTCCAAACACACAGAACGCCTTAAGTTTTCCCATCACACACCCTCGACCCTGAGGCACCCTCGGCATCATGGGTAGAGAGGGCTTGTGGGCACTGTGCCAGGCAGGGTGACGGCATCTGCCCACGCAGCAGGACGGGTGGCATTCAGGTGGCATGGTATGAAACCCAAGTGGAGTGGGTGCTTATGGGGCATTGGATTAGACTTGGCTGACACTGGTTGGCGGAGTAAAGAGTGGAACTGATGACCTCACCACACCTGACAGCTCTGTATGAACTCTGACCTTGTTCAGAGTGTTGAGTGGAACTGATGACCTCACCACACCTGACCTCTGACCTTATTCAGTGTGTTGAGTGGAACTGATGACCTCACCACACCTGACCTCTGACCTTATTCAGTGTGTTGAGTGGAACTGATGACCTCACCACACCTGACCTCTGACCTTATTCAGTGTGTTGAGTGGAACTGATGACCTCACCACACCTGACCTCTGACCTTATTCAGTGTGTTGAGTGGAACTGATGACCTCACCACACCTGGCAGCTCTATATGACCTCTGACCTCGTTCAGTGTGTTGAGTGGAGGACAGGAGAGCACCCTCAGGTGTGGGGACTGGGGGGTCACGCGGGGGTCACGTGACTGATGGCCCTCAGAAGCCAGGGGTTCAAACACATGAGGTGACCCTGAACTGGAGGACATCCTGGGAGAACACATGGGGTTTGAACCCTGATCGAATGAGTGTGGCAGGACATGAGGCAGGACAGAGACACTGGTTATGGCAGAAGCACAGGGGCATTCAGACAGAGAGGGCAGAAGCACAGGGGCATTCAGACAGAGAGGGCAGAAGCACAGGGGCATTCAGACAGAGAGGGCAGAAGCACAGGGGCATTCAGACAGAGAGGGCAGAAGCACAGGGGCATTCAGACAGAGAGGGTGGAGATACAGAGAGGGCAAAGACACAAGAGGCATTAAAGCAACGACACAGGGGGCATTAAGGCAGAGAGGGAAGAGATACAGGGGCAATAAAGCAGAGAGGGGCAATAAAGCAGAGAGGGTAGAGATACAGGGGTATTAAAGCAGAGAGGGCTATTAAAGCAGAGAGGGGTATTAAAGCAGAGGGGGGTATTAAAGCAGAGGGGGGTATTAAAGCAGAGAGGGGTATTAAAGCAGAGGGGGGTATTAAAGCAGAGGGGGGTATTAAAGCAGAGAGGGGTATTAAAGCAGAGGGGGGTATTAAAGCAGAGAGGGGTATTAAAGCAGAGAGGGGTATTAAAGCAGAGAGGGGTATTAAAGCAGAGAGGGTAGAGATACAGGGGTATTAAAGCAGAGAGGGGTATTAAAGCAGAGAAGGGCATTAAAGCAGAGAGGGGCATTAAAGCAGAGAGGGGTATTAAAGCAGAGAGGGTAGAGATACAGGGGTATTAAAGCAGAGAGGGCTATTAAAGCAGAGAGGGGCATTAAAGCAGAGAGGGGCATTAAAGCAGAGAGGGGCATTAAAGCAGAGAGGGGCATTAAAGCAGAGAGGGGCATTAAAGCAGAGAGGGGTATTAAAGCAGAGAGGGTAGAGATACAGGGGTATTAAAGCAGAGAGGGGTATTAAAGCAGAGAGGGGCATTAAAGCAGAGAGGGGTATTAAAGCAGAGAGGGGTAATTAAGCAGAGAGGGTAGAGATACAGGGGTATTAAAGCAGAGAGGGTAGAGATACAGGGGTATTAAAGCAGAGAGGGGTATTAAAGCAGAGAGGGGTAATTAAGCAGAGAGGGTAGAGATACAGGGGTATTAAAGCAGAGAGGGGTATTAAAGCAGAGAGGGGTATTAAAGCAGAGGGGGGTATTAAAGCAGAGAGGGGTAATTAAGCAGAGAGGGTAGAGATACAGGGGTATTAAAGCAACGACACGGGGGAGCATTAAGACAGAGACAGGGGGCATTAAGGCAGAGAGGGCATAGACATGGGCAATATGGCAGCCTTAGGTTAAGGGCTTTAAGATTGGGGCATTAAGGCAGAGAGGCAGAAGAGGCTCAAAGCCACGGGCGTGTGTATGGGCATAGATACAGGGGCAGTAGAGGCTTATAGCCACGGGTGTGTGTGTGGGCATAGATACAGGTGTGTGTGTGTATGGGCATAGATACAGGGGCAGTAGAGGCTTATAGCCACGGGTGTGTGTAAGGGCATAGCAGACAGATACCTGGCGCAGACACCAGTAGTGTAGGGGTAATAGAGTGTGCAGGGGTAAAAGAGTGTGCAGGGGTAATATAGTGTGCAGGGGTAATAGATACAGGGGTAATAGATACAGGGGTAATATAGTGTGCAGGGGTAATAGATACAGGGGTAATAGATACAGGGGTAATAGAGTGTGCAGGGGTAATAGATACAGGGGTAATAGATACAGGGGTAATATAGTGTGCAGGGGTAATAGATACAGGGGTAATAGAGTGTGCAGGGGTAATAGATACAGGGGTAATAGAGTGTGCAGGGGTAATAGATACAGGGGTAATATAGTGTGCAGGGGTAATAGATACAGGGGTAATAGAGTGTGCAGGGGTAATAGAGTGTGCAGGGGTAATAGACACAGGGGTAATATAGTGTGCAGGGGTAATAGACACAGGGGTAATAGAGTGTGCAGGGGTAATAGATACAGGGGTAATAGATACAGGGGTAATATAGTGTGCAGGGGTAATAGATACAGGGGTAATAGAGTGTGCAGGGGTAATAGATACAGGGGTAATAGAGTGTGCAGGGGTAATAGACACAGGGGTAATAGAGTGTGCAGGGGTAATAGATACAGGGGTAATAGATACAGGGGTAATATAGTGTGCAGGGGTAATAGATACAGGGGTAATATAGTGTGCAGGGGTAATAGATACAGGGGTAATAGAGTGTGCAGGGGTAATAGATACAGGGGTAATATAGTGTGCAGGGGTAATAGATACAGGGGTAATAGAGTGTGCAGGGGTAATAGAGTGTGCAGGGGTAATAGACACAGGGGTAATATAGTGTGCAGGGGTAATAGACACAGGGGTAATAGAGTGTGCAGGGGTAATAGACACAGGGGTAATAGAGTGTGCAGGGGTAATAGACACAGGGGTAATATAGTGTGCAGGGGTAATAGACACAGGGGTAATAGAGTGTGCAGGGGTAATAGACACAGGGGTAATAGAGTGTGCAGGGGTAATAGACACAGGGGTAATAGAGTGTGCAGGGGTAATAGACACAGGGGTAATAGAGTGTGCAGGGGTAATATAGTGTGCAGGGGTAATATAGTGTGCAGGGGTAATATAGTGTGCAGGGGTAATAGAGTGTGCAGGGGTAATAGACACAGGGGTAATAGAGTGTGCAGGGGTAATATAGTGTGCAGGGGTAATATAGTGTGCAGGGGTAATAGAGTGTGCAGGGGTAATAGACACAGGGGTAATAGAGTGTGCAGGGGTAATATAGTGTGCAGGGGTAATATAGTGTGCAGGGGCAGCATGTGGGATGGGGGGAGGGCAGCATACATACTGGAGTCAGAGCGGCGCTGGGGTGTGATGTCATTTCCTGTCATGTGATTAGCCCTGAGGTCAGAGCTGGAGCTGGACGAGTGGAGCTTCTGAACGAGGCTGAAACACCCCCCCCCCCCCTTCACCACCCCACCCCACCCTCCATCCCACTGTACTTAATACTAAACTAACAAGAGAGAGAGCCACCAGATGAGGACTGCAGTGGTAACACCTCTACCTCTGGGTTTGGCCTCATTCAAAAGTAATCATGTTCATAAAAGAACAGTCAGAATCCTACATGTAGACCCTCTTTCTGAGGGTGCCAGGAGTGACCTCACGTCTCTGCCCTTACGGTGGAGTGACCTCACGTCTCTGCCCTTACGGTGGAGTGACCTCACGTCTCTGCCCTTACGGTGGAGTGACCTCACGTCTCTGCCCTTACGGTGGAGTGACCTCACGTCTCTGCCCTTACGGTGGAGTGACCTCACGTCTCTGCCCTTACGGTGGAGTGACCTCACGTCTCTGCCCTTACGGTGGAGTGACCTCACGTCTCTGCCCTTACGGTGGAGTGACCTCACGTGCAGGGGCATCGTCACAGGACTAGATTAGGCCAGGGCCACTTCAACAGAGACCAGATCAGGCTGTTTAACAGAGACCAGATCAGGCTTTTCCCTGGCTGACAGATGCCACAGTGGCCTAGCTTCTAATGTTGTAATCACCAACAGGCTTCTTCAGGGGCCTGACTGTGTTGTCATGTTCTGCATAGACCAGTAAGAAGGCTCAAAGCTACCGCTTCCCTACTGGTCTATGGAGAACATGAGAACACAGAGCTCCACAATATCAGCCCCACCCGACCCCCCTAGCGACTAGTCCGACAGTAGAGCTAGCTAACCTGACCCACTAGCCACTAGTAGAGCTAGCTAACCTGACCCACTAGCCACTAGTAGAGCTAACTAACCTTACCCCCTAGCCACTAGTAGAGCTAGCTAACCTGATCCACTAGCCACTAGTAGAGCTAGCTAACCTTACCCCCAAGTAGAGCTAGCTAACCTGATCCACTAGCCACTAGTAGAGCTAGCTAACCTGACCCACTAGCCACTAGTAGAGCTAGCTAACCTGATCCACTAGCCACTAGTAGAGCTAGCTAACCTTACCCCCAAGTAGAGCTAGCTAACCTGACCCACTAGCCACTAGTAGAGCTAGCTAACCTGACCCACTAGCCACTAGTAGAGCTAGCTCACCTGACCCACTAGCCACTAGTAGAGCTAGCTAACCTGACCCACTAGCCACTAGTAGAGCTAGCTCACCGGACCCACTAGCCACTAGTAGAGCTAGCTAACTGACCCACTAGCCACTAGTAGAGCTAGCTAACCTGATCCACTAGCCACTAGTAGAGCTAGCTCACCTGACCCCTAGCCACTAGTAGAGCTAGCTCACCTGACCCCTAGCGACTGGTCTGACAGTGCAGTGTTGTTACCCCAGGTATGTGTCTAGTGTGGGCAGGCAGGCATTACAGAGGAACAGTAGAAGTATGGACACAACAAAGGGACTACACAGGGTGTTGAAGCGCTTTCTTTGTTCTCTGCACAGTTGGTCACACACACACCTACAGCCCCACTTCCATGTTTTTGTTTTGTTGTTAAGGTCATTCAGGCTTATCAACTTTAGTCTCTCATTTCTTTATCCTCGAGCAAGTTAATGAATAGTTTACATTGTCTCTTTTACAGTTATACATTAAGCACCTTTAGAACATTTGACACAGCAGAGGTTTCAGATCCAGTCATGGATAATCAGCTACAGAGTGCTAACTCAAATTAGCTACATAGTGCTAACTCAAATGAGCTACAGAGTGCTAACTCAAATGAGCTACAGAGTGCCATCTCAAATTAGCTACAGAGTGCTAACTCAAATGAGCTACAGAGTGCTAACTCAAACGAGCTACAGAGTGCAAACTCAAATTAGCTACAGAGTGCCATCTCAAATTAGCTACAGACTGCTAACTCAAATGAGCTACAGAGTGCTAATACAATTTAGCTACAGAGTGCTAACTCAAATGAGCTACAGAGTGCCATCTCAAATTAGCTACAGAGTGCTAACTCAAATGAGCTACAGAGTGCTAATACAATTTAGCTACAGAGTGCTAACTCAAATGAGCTACCAAGTGCTAACGGAAATTGGTCATGTGGCTACTGCCTGACACTGCTAACCCAATTGATCCTTAGATACGAAGAATTATCATTGCAGCATTTACATCAAACCCTCTGCAGCATTTTTCTGTGGTAGTGATTATTGTGACTGGTTATTGTTTCTCTGGGTCTCAAAGACAGCATTACACACTTCATCATAAAGGCAACAGGAATCCCTTCAGTCAGCTCTGCACATGAACTTACACACTCACATTTCACTCAGAGGAACGTCTGTTGTTGTTTTGTTTTTTGAAGTTCTCAGTAACATCAGAAGCGAGTGTCCAGCCCCGTTCGCCCCCTCCCCCCCTGGTGAGGGCGTGGTGAGTTTCTGAGGTCAAGGGTCACATGGCGCGGAGAGTGAACAGATCCGTTTGATTCCCGCTGAGCAACAGAGCGCCAGGAGGGGCGAGAGAGCGAGAGCACAGCACCCCCTTTCCCTCAGAGCCTTTTCGCTTGTTACACATCTGTTTTTGGGCAAGGTCATTCTCTCCCTCTTTGTGTGTGCGAGGACGAGCAAGCTGTTTTTGTCCCTGACACACACGCACGCGAGTCAGTCTGATTTTTTGAACTGCAAACACAGAGAAACAGAGAGAGAAGCACATTTTGGGTTGAACTTTTTGAACTTTTTCTTGTCATTGGTTGAGTTCTGGTTAAAACAAGGCAGGCAAAAGCATTGACAGAGAACACATGGACATCAACTCAAGTCTCTCACACGGTTAGGAGCAGGCAGGCAGTCAGAGAGCCCAGGCTCAGTCATGTCAGAGATCTGGGAGCTACAGGACTGTGGCCCTCACGCTGACTAGCTTAAAGGAACATGGCTGAGATCTGGCAGCAACAGGACTGTGGCCCCCACAGTGATTAGCTTAAAGGACCGTGTCTGAGATCTGGGAGCTACAGGACTGTGGTTGTCACGGTGATTAGCTTAAAGGACCATGGCTGAGATCTGATAGCTACAGGACTGTGGTTATTAGCTTAAAGGACCATGTCTGAGATCTGGGAGCTACAGGATTGAGGTTGTCACGCTGACTAGCTTAAAGGACCGTGTCTGAGATCTGGGAGCTACAGGACTGTGGTGACTAGCTTAAAGGACAATGGCTGAGATCTGGCAGCTACAGGATTGAGGCCCTCACGTTGATTAGCTTAAAGGACCATGTCTGAGATCTGGGAGCTACTGGATTGAGGTTGTCACGCTGACTAGCTTAAAGGACCATGTCTGAGATCTTGGAGCTACAGGACTGTGGTTGTCACGGTTATTAGCTTAAAGGACCATGGCTGAGATCTGGCAGCTACAGGACTGTGGTTATTACCTTAAAGGACCATGTCTGAGATCTGGCAGCTACAGGACTGTGGTTATTAGCTTAAAGGACCATGTCAGAGATCTGATAGCTACAGGACTGTGGCCCTCGAGCTGGTTAGCTTAAAGGACCCTGTCAGAGATCTGATAGCTACAGGACTGTGGTTATTAGCTTAAAGGACCATGTCTGAGATCTGGCAGCTACAGGACTGTGGTTATTACCTTAAAGGACCATGTCAGAGATCTGATAGCTACAGGACTGTGGCCCTCAAGCTGGTTAGCTTAAAGGACCATGTCAGAGATCTGATAGCTACAGGACTGTGGTTATTAGCTTAAAGGACCATGTCTGAGATCTGATAGCTACAGGACTGTGGCCCTCGAGCTGGTTAGCTTAAAGGACCATGTCAGAGATCTGATAGCTACAGGACTGTGGTTATTAGCTTAAAGGACCATGTCAGAGATCTGGGAGCTACAGGACTGTGGTTGTCACGTTGATTAGCTTAAAGGACCATGGCTTTGAAGTCAGAGAGCTACAGGACTGTGGTTGTCACGGTGATTAGCTTAAAGGACCATGGCTGAGATCTGGGAGCTACAGGACTGTGGTTGTCACGGTGATTAGCTTAAAGGACCATGTCAGAGATCTGGGAGCAACAGGACTGTGATCCTCACGGTAATTAGCTTAAAGGACCATGGCTTTGAAGTCAGAGAGCTTGGAGTTTAAGGACCACGGCCTTCATGTGGTGTTTCTGGGGCTCAAGAGGACTACAGATCTGATGTATGTCGTTGAGGGTTAGTGTTGCGGCCAGGGTCACCTCCTACACCCACTGCTGGGCAGTTTAAAGAAACAGTCTAGATTTATTCAAGCTCATTGCTGAAGATGCTATGCTGTCAAACTTAGATTTCCACAGACAGTAAATTTGGTGTTTTAGCGGAAAGGAGATCGGTCGACTTAAGGGTTTAGTCTCCTCGGGTTAGCGTTGCAGAATAACCCTAACTTCAGGTTTCATCGGCCTGTATTACTTTAGTGTGAGGTTTGGCGTTTCAAGGTTTACAATCTGACTACATTCATTAATTCATTTCGAGTGGGTTTACACATTCAGCAGTTAATGTGTTGTCTGTGGTTATCAACAGTTTGCTGGAGAGATGCAAGGCTGAGTGAATGTTAAACTGTCACTGGAGCATGAGTAGGTTGGCACCTCAGGGCAATGGCTTGGAACTTTAGAATAGATCATTATTATGACTGCAAGGGGACAACAGGGTCTGTACTAACAGCTGATTGGATAACAGATCCAATGTGAACTAGGGCTGAACGATAAATTGCATTTGCGTTAAAATTCGCGATATGATAAGACGCGGTTTTCTAACCGCAATGTGCACGTTTACAACGTCGGTAAAAAAAAATAATATAAATATATTATTGTTTTCTTAAAATGGTAAATTTTGCATACATTTTGTGTTTAAAAAGTGCATGCCTTGTGTTTATTCTTACAATGACTTTGTTTAAATAACTTAAATGCACAGTGGCAAAGCCAACGATTAGTTTCTGTAATGAGCAGTTAAATAAAAATGTAAAATGTGGGAAAGAATATTTTACACTAAATCTATCGTATATTGTCATATTTAAATCATTCATTACGTCTTGTTGGGGAAAAAAAGAGGATAAACTGGGAAAAAATTTGCATATTAAATCGCAATATTTGGGGGGGGAAATCGCAATTAGATAATTTTCCCAAATCGTTCAGCCGTAATTTGAACAATGCAATCGGTTAATAGATGCAGTGTTCCTGTTTCGAGGCCATCAGCCCTGCGTCTCTGATCTTTAGCACAGGGGAGTGACATAGGCTGACAGGAAAGTGACATAGGATGTGAGGCGTGCTGGAGCTGAAGCTCTCTGCCAGTTGGGTAATTTTCCTCAGAACTCATTCAGTAAAGGTCACAGAGATGCATTTTCAATGGGCAGGTCTCAGGAGCGCAAGGTCTGTGGTCGATCAACCTTCTCACTTAAACACCTGAACATTTTCTTTTCCTGTGAGATTTGGCAGGGTAGTATTTGAATGATCACAATATCTGTTAGTCGGGGTGCTTTTTTGAACATCGCAGCCTTCCAGAAAGTTCTGAGGAACATACTACAAACGACTCTGTGGCGGACTTCTGTAACTATGGAGATCTAGACATTGGCCTGAGGGGGGCAGCACTGAGCAGAGGTCAGAAGTTACATGGAAACATGAACAGCTTGTTTGTGGTTTACCTGCGGCGTGGGCGTGGCTTGCGGGAGAGAGAGCGCCAGTGCAGACACGCACACCTGAGAGAACACAGCAGCTGCGTTTCTTTTTGTCTTTTCTTTTTTCTCTCTATCCATTCTGCACCTTTTTCCTACGCAATCCTGAGTCAACCTGCTGGGATTAAATGCGGAGTCAAGAGAGCAGAGAGCATTTGCACAGGGTTCACAGGTCAAAGTTGAAAAGGTCAGACACAGCACTGTAGGACACTCTGCCGACTGGGAGCTGGAGGATGATTCTATGTTCTTTAGCGAGCGGCATAAACCTGAGCCCTGAAGCACTTACAGGACTGACACAATCTCACACACACACACTCACACACACACACACACACACACACACACACACACACACACACACACACACACACACACACACACACACACACACACACACACACACACTGAGCTGGCCACAGCACCGTAGTCTTGGTGTAGTCTGTAGATAACTGGATTAAACACTTTGACTTGACTTTAACTGAATAACTGGATAGACTGTTAGAATGGTCTTTTAGCGGCTAGTGGTTTAGCGTTCTCATCTGAGCAGAGTCGGGATGAAGGATTACTCAAACACTCTACAGGACTCGGACTTATCTTTATTTATAAACAATACAAAACTTACTGACTGCCAGTTTCTCACTGTTTGATTTGAAGGCTATTTCTGTCAATTATGGTCAAAACACAGTACCTAAAGAAGCACTATTCCGGTAGTTCAGTTATCCACTCAGTATTTTAAAGATGCACGAGCTGTGGATGCAAGACTGTAGATTAAGTAGCGAGAATTCAAAGTAACGTGGAGACAAATATTTTGGGGGATACTTCACGTAGATCATAAACCCTTGAATATAGAAATGACTCCGTGAAATCAGTTGCGAGGTGGAAAAGGTTATCGTGATTTTTGTTCAGAAAAAAACACAGATGCTCCCGGCAACTTGCGTTAGTGACAGGCGCAAATGACGTCACTGAGCCCTCTCCCAAAATGGCCGCGACGATTTTCGCCGCGGCAATGGGCTGAAGGCGTCTACCTATATATGTCTATGGTCAGCAGGGCTGAAGAGTTACTCAAACACTCTGCAGGACTCAGGGATGCCGGGGCTGTGTTATCCAGACCATAGATATCCTATATAAAGGCTAGATGTCTCACGGTGGAGTCTTGAACGTCCGCACAGGAGGCCAACTTGTGACGGGATAACTTCCTGGAGGGATCAGTGGTACGTTAGGTAACGTCAGTGATCTTCACCATGGTTTACACTCTTAGCTCTCTGAAATCTTGACGTATTTAAAAAGGACTTGATTTACAAACGTTATTACCGTGGTAATAATTCTGGATGCTTGAACATGTTGAAATGTGCAGCTTAATTGTGTATCACGGCTAGTCTACTACTCAGCCATTTCACAACGATTGGCGAGGCATAATTGTTGTTTCTTTTCAATATAACTGAAGTTACATATGATAAAACCGAAGTTGCACATGATTTCCAATCGGGTTGGTTAAACATCTTACATTATGATTTCAACAGGAAACTGCTGACTTTATTGCCAGTCAAGATGCCTGACTTTTATGCAGCCTGCTCTATTGAACATTCCCTCGAAACGAGAACCCGTGGGATCACCTTTATTTTATTATATCAGTAATATTGCTTTTATTAAGGTGATAATAACAGTATACATTTATCTCCTGTTGCCATTCTGTATGCTGAGTTTTAGTAGCCTAGATATTGATAGCTTGTGCATGTGTATTTATTGCACCTATCTGTTTTGTTCAATGTTATTTTCATATGAAAACCCATGTTTATAATTCTTCATACGTATGCAGTGTCATAACTACATATCTTACGTGAAAATTTAGCAAGTTCTGGTTATTTAAAAAGTATGTACCACTACCAACACAATGTTAAGGGTGAGCGAGCTATTCCGTCGCAAAATGGCCGCCATGTGTGGACATTAGACTCCGTCGACCAGAAACGCGGGCGAGACATCTAGCCTTTATATAGGATATCTATGATCCAGAGGGTCTCAAAGGTCAAAGGGCACTGAGAAATCGGATGACCTCATCAACGTTAGAGGGCAGAGGGCAGATGACCTCATCCGCAGGGCTAAGGTCAAGAGTTCAGAGGTCAGATGACTACATCCGCAGGGCTAAGGTCGAGAGTTCAGAGGTCAGGTGACTACATCCGCGGGGTTAAGGTTGAGAGTTCAGAGGTCAGATGACTGC
>NW_027666762.1:10000-20000 GCF_963457725.1 Sprattus sprattus | reverse complement strand
AAAACCTGATTGCCCATATCATGTTCAAACCATGACACATACCCACCTTTCAGGACAAACAGCGGCGAGAGATTCAGAGGCTGCCAATCTAACCTATTACCCTCTCATGTATTGTCAAGCACGCTAAGCACTTTCTCTGTCGTATGCGCCTAAAGCCACTGATGGATGCTCGCCACTTGTTTTTATTTCCTCTCAGTTACAACAAAATGCTTATGGAGTTGTCGTTTTCGTTTTTGTATATGACAATATATAACGTAAAATATAAAAATTGATTAATGGCCAACTAACAAATTCCAAATGCGAATTAGGGAACTGAAGCGTGCCGTCAACAAATGCAACGATTCGTCGTCAATCCGTGTATCATTCGTTCATTTGTTTTTCCGATTTAGACGAGAATTGAAAAAATGAAAACAACGTTTGATTTCTCGTTTTTCCCTTTTCAAAACCAAAACCAGAAATCGGATTACGGTTCGTTTTCTCGTTTTTTCCATTCTGCACCCCCAAACGTAAAATGGAAAATGAAACATTCGAATAACAAATCCACGCTGCTTTTTTTGTGGGATCCCCGCGCCCCGGTGAATCGGTCGTCCGACCTGGGTGGGCCTAGAAGCTCGTAGAGAGTCCGTTGATGGTGCATCTTTCTCGGACACATATTTTTGACATCCCGGTGCCTGTGGAGGTTGAAAACAAGGGCCTAGAAGCTCGTAGAGAGTCCGTTGATGGTGCACTGTCCTCGGACACATTATGTTCACATCCTGGTGCCTCTGGATGATGATAACAAGGGTCACACACCTCGTAGCGAGTCCGCTAAAGGTGCACTGTCCTCGGACACATTATGTTCACATCCTGGTGCCTGTGGAGGAAGGAACCAGGGGTGTAGCTGCTCAGGGCCAGTCCGCTGATGGTGTACTATTCTCGGACACCTGTTGCTCTCATCCTGGTCCCTCTGGAGGATGGAACCAGGGGTGTAGCTGCTCAGGGCCAGTCCGCTGATGGTGTACTATTCTCGGACACCTGTTCCCAGGGTTAACCAGTTTGGACTTAGAAATATTTTGAAATATGACAACCAATACGGCCAGGATTTGTTATTCGAATGTTTCATTTTCCATTTCCCGTTTGGGGGTGCAGAATGGAAAAAACGAGAAAACGAACCGTAATCCGATTTCTGGTTTTGGTTTTAAAAAGGGAAAAACGAGGAATCAAACGTTGTTTTCATTTTTTCAATTCTCGTCTAAATCGGAAAAACAAATGAACGAATGATACACGGATTGTCGTCGTGTGTCCAGTTGTATTTTTTCAGGGGTGACAGGAATTCCTATGAATTTGTACGCCCGTTTCAGAAGGTGGCGCTAAGCGTGGGTAGTACACAGATCTTAGTAAGGAAAGTATGCAAAGAAGTGGAAACTGTGACGTCGTCGTCAACATGCTTCCACATCACTTCCCCTGCCACGAAAGTCAGTCTGGAATCAGTGTAAACAGGAACACTCAGGGAAGCTGAGAATACCAGCCTTCAAACGTAGGTTCGTTACTTTTATTAATTATGTACCATATCAGACAGTAGCCGAGTTACTCTGTATAGCGTCAGTTGCGCTTCGTCATCCTAATTGTTTTCAGCGCAGACGGGGGTTAGATTTAAATCTGGTTATGGGATAACTTGCCTTCCTAGCTCGGCAGCTAGCTAGATCAGACTTATAATTGTTGAACGGGGTGTGGCATAATTACACCCTTAAGTTATAATTATTGTGTTAAAAGAGTGCATTAGTTACGTGTGTGTGTTGTGCCTTCAAAACAACGGGAAGACCACTCCTGCGACAGTCACAATTTCCATTGTTAGCTTTTAGCCACACCTTATAACTTCGAGGTTAGATTTTAAAAACAGCACTCCTTGCATAGCTGTTGTTATGCCGCCGAAACGAGATGTACCTGAATTAGATAGATAGATAGATAGATAGATAGATAGATAGATAAATACTTTATTAATCCTGTGGGGAAATTCTGGGATCTTGCAGCTCGTACATATGTGTGTGTGTGTGTGTGTGTGTGTGTGTGTGTGTGTGTGTGTGTGTGTGTGTTGTGCCTTCAAAACAGTGGGAGGACCACTCCTGCGACTTTGACTAAACATCATCTGTTGTTTCGTAAGCAGTTGCCAGACAGCATTGGAGTGACCCGCGGACCTGACCAGTGGAGATGGATATGAAAGTGGACGACCCGTTCGCCGCCGAGGCAGAAGCCGACCTGCTGGTGGCCCCGAGCATAGCTATGAGGTGAGGGAGCTATGAGGTGTGTGTGTGTGTGTGTGTGTGTGTGTGTGTGTGTGTGTGTCTGTGTGTGTGCCTGTGTCTGTGTCTGTGTCTGTGTCTGTGTGTGTGTGTGTGTGTCTGTGTCTGTGTCTGTGTCTGTGTCTGTCTGTGTGTGTGTGTGTGTGTGTGTGTCTGTGTGTGTGCCTGTGTCTGTGTCTGTGTCTGTGTGTGTGTGTGTGTGTCTGTGTCTGTGTCTGTGTCTGTGTCTGTCTGTGTGTGTGTGTGTGTGTGTGTGTGTGTGTGTGTGTGTGTGTGTGTGTGTGTGTGTCATGACTCTGATCCACTACACACACTGACTGAAGCCTGTTTAGAAACAATGCTCTCCTTTAAATTAGAGCCTTTCAGCATAGCTACTGCTTATCAGAGGTGTGTGTGTGTGTGTGTGTGTGTGTGTGTGTGTGTGTGTGTGTGTGTGTGTGTGTGTGTGCTGTGAAGGCTGTCTGAGTGGTCAGTTGATTGTGCTGGAGGCAACTGAAGAACACACAAGAACACAAGCTTCTGTGCTTATCAGAGGTGTGTGTGTGTGTGTGTGTGTGTGTGTGTGTGTGTGTGTGTGTGTGTGTGTGCACGCGCTGTGAAGGCTGGAGGCAACTGAGGAACACACACACACACACAAGCACACAAGCCTCTGTCTGAGGTCACTCACACACCAAAAATGTCACCTCAACCTTGGCATAGGCTGTTCCCCAGACAAGGCCAGGGATGTGTGTGTGTGTGTGTGTGTGTGTGTGTGTGTGTGTGTGTGTGTGTGTGTGTGTGTGTGTGTGTGTGTGTGTGTGTGTGTGTGTGTGTGTGTGTGTGTGTGTGTGTGTGTGTGTGTGTGTGTGTGTGATAATCAGGCATCTTGTTGTCTCCTTTCTATGCTATTGACCAAAGTCCTCTAAAGCAGCTAACAGATAAGTACAGGGGCTGCAGTCTCCCCTAGCGCCCGTCTCCCCTAGCGCCAGTGTGTGTGCCTATGTGTGTGTGTGAGTGCACAGGGGATGTTGTGTGTCACTGAGTGTGTGTGTGTCTGTGCGTTTGTGTGAGTGTGAGAGTGCAGTGGGTTTGTGTGGTGTGTGTGTGGTGTGTGTGTGTGTGTGTGTGTGTGTGTGTGTGTGTGTGTGTGTGTGTGTGCGTTTGTGTGAGTGTGAGAGTGCAGTGGGTTTGTGTGGTGTGTGTGTGTGTGTGTGTGTGAGAGTGCAGTGGGTTTGTGTGGTGTGTGTGTGTGTGTGTGTGTGTGTGTGTGTGTGTGAGTGTGTTTTTCCCGTCTGCCCTGCTGAGTGTCCATGTGTGTGTGTCCTGCAGACTGGGCCTACCCAAAGGCCTCTCTCCACACGTGGCGAAGGAGTGGCTGGACCGGCGCCGGAAGTCCATTCGTCCGTGGGCCAGCTTCGTGGACCAGCGCAAGTTCTCCAAGCCACGCAACTTTGGGGAACTCTGCCAGCGAGGGGTGCGCAACCTGGACACCTACCACAGCAACTACACCTTCATCTTCATGGGCCTCATACTGTACTGCATGTAAGACACACACACACACACACACACACACACGCGCGCACACGCACACCTGGACACCTACCACAGCAACTACACCTTCATCTTCATGGGCCTCATACTGTACTGCATGTAAGACACGCACACACACACACACACACCTGGACACCTACCACAGCAACTACACCTTCATCTTCATGGGCCTCATACTGTACTGCATGTAAGACACACACACACACACACACACACACACACACACACACACACCTGGACACCTACCACAGCAACTACACCTTCATCTTCATGGGCCTCATACTGTACTGCAGGTAAGACACACACACACACACACACACACACACACACACCTGGACACCTACCACAGCAACTACACCTTCATCTTCATGGGCCTCATACTGTACTGCATGTAAGACACACACACACACACACACACACACACACACACACACACCTGGACACCTACCACAGCAACTACACATTCATCTTCATGGGCCTCATACTGTACTGCATGTAAGACACACACACACACACACACACACACACACACACACACACCTGGACACCTACCACAGCAACTACACCTTCATCTTCATGGGCCTCATACTGTACTGCATGTAAGACACACGCACACACGCGCACGCACGCGCACGCACGCACACACGCACACACACACGCACGCACGCACGCACGCACGCGCGCACACACGCACACACACACAAGCACACACAAACACACACACACACACACACACACACACACACACACACACACACACACACACGCATATGCACGCACACACACAGCAATCAAAGGCTAAAGCCTAATACACTTTTACTCCACTAAACTAATATACATTCACTACACTAAACTAAACTAATATACATTCACTACACTAAACTAATATACATTCACTACACTTAACTAAACTAATATACATTCACTACACTAAACTAAACTAATATACATTCACTACACTAAACTAATATACATTCACTACACTAAACTAAACTAATATACATTCACTACACTAAACTAAACTAATATACATTCACTACACTAAACTAAACTAATATACATTCACTACACTAAACTAATATACATTCACTACACTAAACTAATATACATTCACTACACTAAACTAATATACATTCACTACACTAAACTAAACTAATATACATTCACTACACTAAACTAATATACATTCACTACACTAAACTAATATACATTCACTACACTAAACTAATATACATTTACTACACTACACTAAACTAATATACATTCACTACACTAAACTAAACTAATATACATTCACTAAACTAAACTAATATACATTCACTACACTAAACTAATATACATTTACTACACTGAACTAATATACATTTACTACACTAAACTAAACTAATATACATTCACTACACTAAACTAATATACATTTCCAGACAAAAGCCGGAGTGGAGCTATAAAAGAGTATTCCTAACCCCATCGCTATCTCTCCCACCCCTCCCCTCCTCCCTCTCTCCTCCACCTCCTCCTCCTATCTGTCTCTATCCCTCCCTCTCTCCTCCTCCTCCTCTCTGTCTCTATCTCTCCCTCTCTCTCTCTCTCCTCCTCTCTATCCCCCCCTCCTCTGCTCCTCCTCCCCAGTATTAGCTCCCCCATGCTGTTGATTGCCTTGGCCGTGTTTGCTGGAGCTCTCTACATCATCCACCTCAAGTCTCTGGAGAGTAAGCTGGTCATCTTTGGTGAGTATGTGTGTGTGTGTGTGTGGGGGGGGGGGTGGGGGGCTGTGTGTAGGGTGTCTGACTGTAATATATGTAGTCAATGTGCTTGTGTGTGTGTGTCTGTGTGTGTCTGAGTGTAAAATATGTAGTCAATGTGCTTGTGTGTGTGTGTGTGTCAGAGTGTAATATATGTAGTCAATGTGCTTGTGTGTGTGTGTCTGTGTGTGTGTCTGAGTGTAATATATGTAGTCAATGTGCTTGTGTGTGTGTGTGAGTGTAATATATGTAGTCAATGTGCTTGTGTGTGTGTGTGTCTGAGTGTAATATATGTAGTCAATGTGCTTGTGTGTGTGTGTCTGTGTGTGTGTCTGAGTGTAATATATGTAGTCAATGTGCTTGTGTGTGTGTGTGTGTGTGTCTGAGTGTAATATATGCAGTCAATGTGCTTGTGTGTGTAGGGTGTCTGAGTGTAATATATGTAGTCAATGTGCTTGTGTGTGTGTGTGTGTCTGAGTGTAATATATGTAGTCAATGTGCTTGTGTGTCTTTGTGTGTGTCTGAGTGTAATATATGTAGTCAATGTGCTTGTGTGTGTGTGTGTCTGAGTGTAATATATGTAGTCAATGTGCTTGTGTGTGTGTGTGTCTGAGTGTAATATATGTAGTCAATGTGCTTGTGTGTCTTTGTGTAGGGTGTCTGAGTGTAATATATGTAGTCAATGTGCTTGTGCTTGTGTGTCTGTGTGTCTGAGTGTAATATATGTAGTCAATGTGCTTGTGTGTGTGTGTGTCTGAGTGTAATATATGTAGTCAATGTGCTTGTGTGTCTTTGTGTAGGGTGTCTGAGTGTAATATATGTAGTCAATGTGCTTGTGCTTGTGTGTCTGTGTGTGTGTCTGAGTGTAATATATTTACATTTACATTTAGTCATTTAGCAGACGCTTTTGTCCAAAGCGACGTACAAGGGAGAACAATCAAGCTAAGAGCATTAAAAAACCTGGTGTAACCATAAATATTGC
This sequence comes from Sprattus sprattus, assembly GCF_963457725.1. Taxonomy (NCBI): domain Eukaryota; kingdom Metazoa; phylum Chordata; class Actinopteri; order Clupeiformes; family Clupeidae; genus Sprattus; species Sprattus sprattus. The sequence goes on along the minus strand of NW_027666762.1, from coordinate 13,467 downwards.
TTATAAAACGACATAGAAAGAATAAAAAAAAGAAGTGCGGGCCTGTTGCTGCTTAAGTGCAGGTTGAGCCAAGGTGCCAGTTTAGGAAGAGAGGTGCTCTTTGAAGAGTTGGGTCTTCAAGAGTTTCTTAAAGGTAGGGAGGGACGCTCCTGCTCTGGTAGTGCTAGGCAGGTCGTTCCACCAACGTGGAACTACAACTGAGAATAGTCTGGATTGCCTTGCTTGCACTGGGGGCAGTGCCAGACGACGCTCACTGGATGAGCGCAGCGTCCTGGGTGTGACATTTGCCCTTACAAGAGCATTTAGGTAGGTGGGAGCAGACCCAGTAAGCACTTTGTAGGCAAGCATAAGTGACTTGAATTTGATGCGAGCAGCTACTGGCAGCCAGTGGAGCTCAGTGAGTAGCGGGGTGACATGTGCCCTCTTTGGTTGGTTGAACACCAGGCGCGCCGCTGCGTTCTGGATCATCTGTAGTGGTTTTACCACGCATGCCGGCAGGCCCGTTAGGAGGGCGTTAATATATGTAGACTAATATATGTAGTCAATGTGCTTGTGCTTGTGTGTCTGTGTGTGTGTCTGAGTGTAATATATGTAGTCAATGTGCTTGTGTGTGTGTTTGTGTTCACGTGAAACTGGTAAAACAGGTGTAAAGGACTGAACAGGTTGAAGTTCAGGTATGGTGGTGTCGACCTGGTTAGTCTGCTAGAACGCCTCTGGAGTCAGAATACAGCTTAGGGGTTTACGTCACTATTGTAGGCAGCACAGCAATACACTGGACTCAGACAGGCAGTGAAACTCAAGGAGCTTTTATGTTTGTGTTAGTGTTCTATCAAAAGGGAATCAATTACAAATTATACATTAGTATGCATAAAGAACATTCACATACGGTATACATATATATCTCACACACAACAAATTGCTTATAACAGTATAAAAGTGGTGATTACTGTGTAATTATACTGCCATCTACTCGTTATTCACGTCCAGTTAAGTAATATTTAATTATAACTATGATGCCATTAACGTGCATCCTTGCAGTAGGAATAGAATACTAACTCAAACAATAAATAATAATACCAGAAAGCTTACACATATATTACACTCACTTACATGAACAGTTCACCTAAACTGCCTTAAGAGTAGCCAGACATACAGCTATCATCTCCACATACTAACTTACACTAACATACTGGCTGCTAACTAAACCATCGTCATTAAAGTACAGAATTTACACGTTCATTCATGTAATAGGAAACATACATAACAGGAAAAACAGACTTCCGGTTCGTCAGTGACGCATAAATATGACTGAGAATAATAGGTAACAGGACTGATTAGCTCTCTGTCTGTCTGTCTGTCTGTCTGTCTGTCTGTCTGTCTGTCTGTCTGTCTGTCTGTCTGTCTGTCTCTCTGTCTGTGTCTGTCTGTCAGCAGCTAATAAATGTCTGAGCGTTGTTTGTCTCCTGCTCTGTGATTGGTGGGTTGACCCCATGTTGCCCTGCCTCCTGCTCTGTGATTGGAGGGTTGACCTCATGTTGCCCTGCCTCCTGCTCTGTGATTGGAGGGTTGACCTCTTGTTGCCCTGCCTCCTGCTCTGTGATTGGTGGGTTGACCCCATGTTGCCCTGCCTCCTGTGTTGTAGGGCGGGAGCTCACGTCGGGTCACCAGCTGGGATTGGCTGGCTGTGTCTCCTTCCCCGTGTTCTGGTTGGCTGGAGCAGGGACGGCTGTCTTCTGGGTTCTTGGTGAGTATAGTTTCCATAGACACCAGACACACACACAGACACACAGACACACAGACACACAGACACACAGACACACAGACACACAGACACACAGACACACAGACACACAGACACACAGACACACACTACAGCACCATAGAGAATCATGGCTACTGCAGCAGAGTGTGTGTGTGTGTGTGAGAGTGTGTGTGTCAGCCTGCTTATAGTGCGTGCTCATACCAGACTGCCTCTCTCATTGGTTATCTGTGCTGTCACTCAGGTGCCACGCTGGCTGTGATTGGCTCCCATGCTGCCTTCCGTGAGCTGGAGTCGTCAGACATCGACGAGATCCTGATGGAGCCGGTCTAGAGATCCGCCCCTCAGACACCACCTTCGACCCCTCACCCCTGACCTCTCATCTTCAAAGTCTCCTACTTACCCAGAATGCACGTCTTCTCAAGCCTCCTATATATTCATGCTCTTGTCTTCGCCATGGCAACGCTGCTGTGATGTCATGCTGACTGATGGACACATGGACTAACCAGCTGCTCCTGTGTCTGTACACACACACACACACACACACAAACACAAACACACAAACACACACACACACACACACCAGTCGCTCTTGTGACTGTACTCACACACACACACACACAGACACACACACACACACACACACACACACTAACTGGGGGTTTATTGGGAGAGTTGCCTAAATGCGCTCCCTGGTGGTTATTCTAAGCAGGTGTTTTAGTGACAAACCTGGTGTTTCTGATAGTAATGAAGTTACCTAAAAAGGTAAAATGTGTGTCTGGGGATATTGAGTATGCTATGTGAGTATGCTGTGTGAGTATGCTATGTGAGTATGCTGTGCGAGTATGCTATGTGAGTATGCTATGTGAGTATGCTATGTGAGTATGCTGTGCGAGTATGTGTCTATGCATCCATACAGTTTATGTAGGAGCTTCCTCTGATGACACCCCTGGGGCTGGAAGAGTTGCTATAGTTACTATGGTAGGATAGGCCTCCCTTGTACAGGAGAGATGATTAATCATGCTAGCGCAGCTTAGCTTATTGTCACGTTATCTTAGAGGCCTGCCATGTATGGGAGAGATGGGGCTGCATTGATTAATCATGCTAGTTTAGCTAGCTTTAGCTTAGCTTATTTCCATGTTATCTTGCTGTTACGCACTCAAGGTGAGCTAACATGAGCTTACATTAGTTGAGTTTAGCTTATCTTACTTTATCTTTATTTATCTGTATGTGTGTTATGCAGACTCGGCCTCAGCAGCGGGCCATGGAACAATCTGTTCTCTTCTCTTCATGTTTGTTTTTCTACCTTTGTGTTCTTGGCTTATTTTTATTATTATTTTACACGATTCAAATGGGAAGTGCAATAAATCTATGTGCATGTAACAGAATGTCCATTGTCTGTGAGTGTGAGTGTGAGTGTGTGTGTGTGTGTGTGTGTGTGTGTGTGTGTGTGTGTGTGTGTGTGTGTGTGTGTGTGTGTGTGTGTGAGAGAGTGTGTGTGTGTGTGAGTGTCCTTTCTTCCTTTACTTTAAAATGGTAGTGAATATTGCCAGAAATCCGTTTAAGTTTGAGTTTAAGTCATTAGTGGAAACACCAGGACACTGGACCTGAGCTGGCCCTGTTAGATCTGTTTTGGTACTGGTATACATACTAGAACAGTCCCCATTAGATCTGTGTGTGTGTGTGTGTGTGTGTGTGTGTGTGTGTG
>NW_027666762.1:2500-5000 GCF_963457725.1 Sprattus sprattus | reverse complement strand
ACTCTTGGCAACATTGCTGTTGTCTGTTTTCACTATCTGGATTTGTATAAATAAATACATATAGGCACCAGGGCGTGTGTGTGTGTGTGTGTGTGTGTGTGTGTGTGTGTGTGTGTGTGTGTGTGTGTGTGTGTGTGTGTGTGTGTGTGTGTGTGTGTGTGTGTGTGTGTGTGTGTGTTTGATATGCCATCCTTGAATTTCAACTTGCCACCCCATGTAAAATCTTCTAGAATCGCCACTGACACACACACACACACACACACACATAGATCTGACCATCCTGCATCTCACAAACACACATACACACACACACACACACACACACACACACACACACACACACACACACACACACACACAGTTCTGACCATCCTGCACCTCACAAACACACACACACACACACACACACACACACACACACACACACACACACACACACACACACAGATCTGACCATCCTGCATCTCACAAACACACACACACACACACACACACACACACACACACACACACACACACACACACACACACACACACACACACACTCACCTCATGCCCTGCTGGAAGACGGAGTTCCTCCTGGTCTTGCAGACGATCAGATCGGCCCACTGCACCACCACGATGCTGACGAAGAATGCAGTGTGGCAGGTATACTCCACGATCTTACGCTGCTCGTATGTCTGAGGACACACACACACACACACAAACAATCTTACACTGCTCGTACTTCTGAGGAAACACACACACACGATCTTACGCTGCTCGTATGTCTGAGGACACACACACACACACACAAACAATCTTATACTGCTCGTATGTCTGAGGACACACACACACACATGCACAAACAATCTTACACTGCTCGTATGTCTGAGGACACACACACACACACACACACACATACAATCTTATACTGCTCGAACATCTGAGCACACACACACACACAGAATTGTATACTGCTCATATGTTTAAGGATAGCCCTAACCCACGCAGACGTCCGGTCTCCTGTGTGATTGGTTTGAGGTCAGACTGGCGTGTGATTGGTGAGTGTGAGAGTGTGTGATGGCAGACTGGCCAGGGATTGGTGGATCAGAGGTCAGACTGGCCAGGGATTGGCGGATCAGAAGTCAGACTGGCGAGGGATTGGTGGATCAGAGGTCAGACTGGCCAGGGATTGGTGGATCAGATTGGTAGGCTGTGGGGGCGGGAGCAGCACTCACACACTGATTGGTGAGTGTGAGAGAAGGCTGGCGTGTGATTGGTGGATTGGATGGCAAACTGGCGTGTGATTGGTGGATAAGAGGTCAGTTTGCCGTGTGATTGGTAGGCTTTGGGGGGCGGGAGCAGCACTCACCCACTGCTGGCGTGTGATTGGTGGATTGGATGGCAAACTGGCGTGCGATTGGTGGATTGGATGGCAAACTGGCGTGTGATTGGTGGATTGGATGGCAAACTGGCGTGTGATTGGTGGATTGGAGGGCAAACTGGCGTGTGATTGGTGGAGCAGCACTCACCCACTGCTGGCCGTAGCTGTCCTCCAGGTCGTTGATGGTGCGGTCGTCCCAGGAGAGCCGGGTGCCAATCAGCATGGAGGGCAGGAAGCCATTCTCTGCCAGGATCACAAAGTAGGCGAAGAAGCCACCCAGAGCCTGGATCATACCTGCAGAGAGAGAGAGAGGTGGGGGGGGGGGGAGAGGAGGGATGGGGGGGGGGGGGAGAGAGGGAGAGAGGGAGAGAGGGAGAGAGAGAGGGATGGAGAGAGATGGGGGAGAGAAGAGAGGGAGAGAGGTGGGGGGGGGAGAAAGGAGGAGAGGGAGAGAGAGAGGTGGGGGGGGAGAGAGGTGGGGGGAGAGGAGGAGAGAGAGAGAGAGAGGTGGTGGGGGGAGAAGAGGGGGGAGAGGAGGAGAGAGAGAGAGTTAGTGCTCAATAGCATAAAGGGTGGATATTTAATCGCAGATTGCAAAAAAAACAGTAGCTAACTCTTCAGTCATATAGCTTTCACTGTGAATAGTGTGTGTGTGTGTGTGTATAAGAGACACTTACCAATCTGTCCGTAGGCGATGCTGATGAGTCTTTCATTGACCAGCTTGTCTCTTGCGGGGTTCCTGGGCTGCCTCTTCATGATGTCACTCTCAGCGGTCTCATAGGCCAGAGAGATGGCAGGAACCTGGGGGTGCACAGTGAAGAGTGTGTGAGAGAGTGTGTGTGTGTGTGTGTGTTTGTGTCTCTTAGTGGTCTAATATGCCAGAGAGATGGCAGGAATCTGGAGGTGCACAGTGGAGTGTGTGTTTGTGTCTGTGTGTGTGTATGAGAGAGTGTGTGTGTGAGAGATTGTGTGTGTGTGTGTGTGTGTGTGTGTGTGTGTGTGTATGAGAGAGTGTGTGTGTGAGAGATTGTGTGTGTGTGTGTGTGTGTGTGTGTGTGTGTGTGTGTGTGTGTGTGTATTAGAGAGTGTGTGTGTGAGAGAGTGTGTGTGTGTGTGTGTGTGTGTGTGTATGAG
>NW_027666763.1:50000-72989 GCF_963457725.1 Sprattus sprattus | reverse complement strand
TCTCGTTTTTCTTAGTGTTTATGTCTATGTGTATACCCACCATACTCTCTGAAACATACTCGCACACATGCTGATTGTAAACCCGTGGCTAAATTAATAGGAAACATAACACATTAAAAACATACCTTGGAGTGCACAACATCAATACTAGGTGAACATTATACATGTTCACCTAGTATTGATGTTGTGCACTTCAAGGAATGTTTTTAATGTGTCATTTTTTTATATTAATTTAGCCACGGGTTTACACTCAGCATGTGTGCGACTATGTTTGAAAAGATGACGGTACAACTGTGTGCTTAAAGGATGTGTTTCATACATTTAAACACCTCTACAACGGAATATCATCCGTAGGGGGAATATAGAGGATGCTCATTTTTTCACAGAGCCTTTCATTTTCGAATGAAGTGCATGTACACTATTTTTTATCACACATGCGAATGTTGAACAGACAAGTACACTTAATGCTGCTTGCATTTTACACAATTTACAATAGATATATATAGATATATCAATGCGTTGCAAACAGAACCACTGACTGTGTCCAGCCTTACTTCCTCTGCAAAACATACTCAAACTGACCCCCTTAAATGTGTCGTGGAATATAGTCACATTATAGAGAAAGGACAGATAGATATGTAGATAGATAGATATATAAATAGAAAGATAGATAGATAAATAGAAAGATAGATAGAAAAAGGGACACTCTTTTCTCCAATACCACCCTTGGTATCTCTTCTTTCTGGCCGTTTTCCCTTCCTTCTATCTTCCCATCCTCTTTTATCAAGTCAACAACCGTCTCTCCCCCCTCCCTTCCCGTTTTACCCCAGCCCCCCTCCCTCCCTCCCTCCCACCCTCCTCTCTCTCTCTCTCCCTCTCTCACTTCAATCTCAAGTGTTTTCAATTTTATTCTAGAGTGGAATTAACTACCCCCGATGTCAAATTGCCGACGAAATCGATAATAATATCTTTACAAAAGAGGATATTCCAGTCTCTCGCGTCGGCTTTTGAAAAATGGAAAATTTAGCCGAGATTGATTCATTAGTTGACACGTTATAGGACGGTATAAGTATTGATCGCGGCCTGTCATGTCCCATCTCGGCTAATCGAAGCTGAGGCGCTCTGTCGATGGGCGCATTTTTCATAATTCCAACGCCGGGGAGAGAGAGTAGCCGACGGAGGGGACTGTGAGGCACTGAGAGAAAACGGGGAGAGTGTCTAGGGCGAGGGTGGGGGCAAAAAAGAAAGACAGACGGGGGAGAGATGACTGGGGGAAATAGGCAGGGGGTAGAGAGTGGAAGACCGAGAAATAGAGTGAAAAGAGATATGGGGTAAAAGGAAAAATGGGAAAAAATAAGGATAGCGGTTTGGTTGGGTTGCTGTCCACGGGAACAGCCCCGCTAAATGTGCAGAGAGAGGTAGGCTTAGGCCGACAGGTAGGCTATGTTAATAGTGCAGGTATTGGGGCGTAAATAATTAATGCATTAACTAATTAACCCCAAACAGCCAGAAAGCGAGATGGAAGGGGGACCGTGGGATGGCGTGGGAGTGTAAGAGAGTAGGATTGAGCATCAATGGGGAAGAATGACTTAATAGTGGGAGAAGATGCTGGAGGGTGGGGGTGGGGGGCAGTTGAGAAAATGGCTAGATCGGATGAAGGGGCTGAGCAGGTGGGGGTGGGATGGGGGTGCTAGGAGGGGAGTGGGTCGGGGGTAAATAGAAATCGAATGGCTTTTGGTGCGAGGAGAAAGAAGTTCTTAGGGGGAAATATATATTTATATGCTAAGTGATGCGACAACGACGATGATGGAGAAAGTTTTGATAGTGTTGTCTTTGGTTTTGAAAGTTGTCTTTAGTTTTGGGGCCTGTGGGCTCAGGGTGAAAATTCTTCTTCCTCATCAAATTCTATTAATTAGTCTTTTAAAAAAATCACAGAGCTGTCACTGGGATTCACTGAAGTGGCTCCCTAAACCTAGGATATATTGTCCATGCGTTTTACGCAAAGTTGCAGTGATGGTGGTTGATATATTTCTGAGTTAAACTAGTGCCTGTTCTTTTATTTACATTTACTTACAGATCACCGAGAGTCCTGTTCCTGGCCTACAGGCCTCTGGTGCATAAAAATACAGCGAATGTCATGTTTAGGTAACGCTACGCTTGCAAGTGGATAGAGTGGGGAAATCGTTCAATTGATCATGTGTGTGTTCGGTCTCTACCCTATTACAGACTTCCATTATTCAATTATGATGTGGGGCTAAACCATGGACTGGAGCTCCGATGCATATGGAACGGACTTCAACATGCAGGAAAGAGCGTTGCATGAAAATAAAGGTTATTAAAAGGGAGTCTTCGAACAGATCCACACAACAGCGCCTCAACATGCACATGTTTACAAACATTAAATGTAAAAACAGCTCAATCAATGAATGCATGTGTTGGGGCAACATACAAGCCGCGGTTTGACTTTATAGGCCTATAGGCTACTGAATGTTAATAGACCCGTCATGTCTCGGACACAGAGGTAAAGCAGAGCAATTTACACCCTTCACTCAGGCCTAATGTTAATTGTCTGTCTATTTCAAGCTAAACTACAGGGCAGTCCAGGCTTAAAATGACTCTCAAATATACGTGTGTGAAGATGAGTGTTACAACAAAATATAGAAGGAGAATAATGAAAATAAGTGACGAGTGTGGATGATAGGCGAAAGAGAAGGGGACGGAGAAGCCGGGAGCAGGGGCTATGTGTGTGGGAGATGGAGAAATGGAGGGAGGCGGTGAGTGGGGGTACTTGGCAGTCTCTGAGTATCTCAGGTTCGCTCCGGCCGGGAAAGCGGTCGATATTTAATTGTTATTGCTAGCATGGAACGCACGGAAGCGGTGCCTGTACGAAAATTTCTCATTTATTTGGTATTCTTGTTTTCTCCCTCACTCTGCCTCCATCTCTTCTCGTCTTTGGGGCTGTGAGCTGGGGGAGTGGGGAGGGGGGGGGGGTGTATTTACTGCACGTTGGGATGGAAAGTGGGGCTATATGGATGAGATTTAAGGAAAAAACAGACATTTTCTCCAACCAAGTTTGGTTGTCGCCTCTACACACATTGCCTTCAGACCCCCACCCATACCCATCCACACAAACCCACGCTCGCCCACCCCCTTCCCCTCTCACCCCTACCTCTGCCCCCACCTGTCCAAAATGAAAAATCCGTCATTTTCATCAAACGTCCAACCAAATATTATCTACACTCCATTCCAAAAGATCGAATCTTATTTAGAGGGACGGGATTCGCCATCTGTTTTCAAATTTCATTCCTCCATGAACTTTATTTTCCCCGACTTTGGGCAAAATTATAAGCCGATCGATCCGCTATCTGGCCACCGTCTACATATATTTTCCGTGGCAGTCTCTCGCCTTGCTCTCAGCTGCTGGTCAATTTTCAGACTCACAGGCACAGGAACAAGTGCAGAGCACATTGTAGCGTAGCCGCGACGAACAGATTGAAACTTAAGTACAGTTTGATACAGAAGGCATACCCTCCAGCCGTCCGTCTCTCCATCCCCCCTCACTTCATCGCTCTCTCGGCACTCCTGGCTTCTTGGTCATCCTCCCTCACTCATTCACTCCCTCTCTTCTCGACTGCCTCGTCCTCACCTGTGCGCTTTCACACTTTGTCTTTTCGCGTGTGATATCTCTCGCTTAGCAGGGGGAAGACGGAGTGACCAAATAACCATACCGTGGTGTGAGCTGGAAAGCAGCGGTTCCTCACTTCTCACGTAAAGGACTTTTCCGTTTCCTGGTGCTTCCCCTACTTTTTCTGTCCTCGTGTCCGGTAGGAACACAGCATTCTCTGGTCAGATAGATCTCGCACAGTTATTTCATTAACGACCGCAACTGCTGTTAAAGGGTGAAGATATAAGAGAATAAGAAGATATGCAAACGTAAACTGAAGAAGTTTATGGTTTACGAGAAGAACATCTGTTACGTCTGCTGAACTACCTGGAAGTCAATTGGGACCTACTGTCAAGCCGATGTGACAGCGCAGCGTCAGGTAAGGAAACCGGCGCGTAGCTTATTATTTCATACACCGTACTGACACAAATGTTTCATGTAAGCAATTTAAAACTTTGAAAAACGCGATACGGCAACATTACAATTCTGTACCACGGCACAACATAAATCGCTTCAAGTAGGCTATTCAACGCTGAGTTTCACGGGTTTACGTCGTTTTGTCTTGCCTATACGAACGATTACACAGTAAACCTTTTATAATAATTATCATGTGAGTAGCCAGATTTTAAACGTATGCATGCGTTTTGTCAAGTAAATTCGATAAGTCATTCATGTTCGCTTATAAACTCTTTCCGGATGGGATTGCGCTCAATAAGTTTATCCGCACAAAGCATGTTGTTTTGTTGGATAGGCCTATATGTATTATCTGGGGACATGTCTTGTTGGAGAGTAAAGTAGAGTATGAAAGTTTCTGTGGCCTTCATGTTGCGCCATAATCAGGCTATTCAAAGTGTCATAATATTAGTCTATCACCAACAATTGGTGTTCATTATAGCCTATTAGCTACCTTTAATTCAATTGAGTGTACCTATTTCCCAAGACATTGATATGTGGAATCGTGAATGATGGTGGTATATTAGGAAGGAAGGAACAGGCTTAGAGGCCTTATGTTTCCAACTGCTGAAGAAAAAACGGTGTATTGTATATTATGCCCATTCATTTACTTCAACTACTGGCCTACTATTCATATAAGGATATTGTCTAGATATTGTACTTAGCCTATAGTAAGGTTTTTATGGAAAGCTATTTGATGGAAGTCTTTAAATTAATTTGAAGTTAGTAACATCTATTAGAAACATCTAACTTTAAGTAACAGTCTCTACAGGCCTTTTCTCAATACCATATTGTATTGCCCGTTGGGTGAAATTAATGTCCAGCACAAAGCATCACGCCAATAGTGGCTGTTCAAAATGAGGTACGGGTGACCAGGAGTACAGGTGCAGGAGTTCAAATGTGACGCATAAGTGTATGTTTTTTTCTGTGCAGTGTGTGATAGTTTTCAATGCACCACTGAAGACTGTATGCACGTGGAAGGGACATGTTCTGGGCACACCTCTCATGTGTGGAGATCTCAGGAGATCTTTACATGCCGTGAGCCACTCATGTGTGAGATCTCAGGAGATCTTTTCATGCCGTGAGCCACTCATGTGTGAGATCTCAGGAGATCTTAACATGCCGTGAGCCACTCATGTGTGAGATCTCAGGAGATCTTTTCATGCCGTGAGCCACTCATGTGTGAGATCTCATCTGATCTTTACATGCCGTGAGCCACTCATGTGTGAGATCTCAGGAGATCTTTACATGCCGTGAGCCACTCATGTGTGAGATCTCAGGAGATCTTTTCATACCGTGAGCCAATCATGTGTGAGATCTCAGGAGATCTTTACATACCGTTAGCCAATCATGTGTGAATGTGTGAGATCTCAGGAGATCTTTACATGATCTACTCATGTGTGTGAAAGTGTGAGGCTTCAGGAGATCTTTACATACCGTGAGCCACTCATGTGCTCATGTGTGAATGTTGTGCGTCTGGCTGGTTCTGGAATATTCTAATTAGGCATAACATGGGAAACCACGGACCTCCTCACGAGCTTGAGCTTTGGGGGTCCTCCTCAGTGGTGTTTCCACCAGGCACATAAACCAATATTTATAGGCGCCTTAACAGATTCATTACTGTTAAAAAAGGTCGTTCAGACGAGGATAAAACGCCCATAAAAAAGCCGTACCGGAATCCCTGCCTCTTCCCAGCTTGGCAGTGACAACAGTACAGTAGAGTCCGTGGCTAAATCATCCCTCATTCCCTTTATGGGCCTAGAGGACGTTTATGGCCTCTCCCAGGGCTTAAGTAAGAGTGCTAACGCATGTAAGGACACCGGCTTTCATTCAGCCGTCCGCCCGCCTGTAATGAAAGGTCACTCTCCTGAAAGCCATTCAACAGCAGTCAAGTGCGCAGTCAATGGATTAGGACTCGGCTGTTGTGGAAGTGTGTGTAGGCTGCTGGAACTGGCCGACTGGCCTATAGTTGTCGGTTTGAGGAGGTCAGTGAGGGGCGTTTAGTAGGCTTTTACAGCCATCTCGCTACTTTTGGTTTAGCATTTTTAGCTCAGCGTCTTGCATTGTTTGATTTGGCTCCATGGGCCTTCATGTTGTCTTTACATGGTTTCAGAAACATCTGGCCTGAATCATTTAGTGGTGTGGTCGTCTACTCTCTCTTTGAGGACCTTGATAGCTAAAAGTCTTTATTTCTGATCATTTGATTTTCTAATGCGGCTCCAAAACCTTTAGAAATGTTTCCTTCCCTTGCCTTGACTCCTTTCTACTTCTGTGCCCTGTGTTGTTCTCGTGGCATCGTCATTCTGCCTCCAGCGTCGCTGGCTTTCAGCATAGCTTCAACTCCCTTGGGGTTTGGACATTTTAGAGGTTCTCAAACTTCTCCCTCTTCTCCTGCTCCCTCTCTCTCTCTCTCTTGCTCTCTCTCTCTCTCTCTCCCTCTCTTGCTCTCTCTCTCTCTCTCTTTCTCTCTCTCTCTCTCTCTTTCTCTCTCTCTTGCCACAGCTTTTCTGCCACTTAACCTCATATTTCACAGATGAACTGCAGCTAATTTAGCCACAGTTAGCCACGCAACCCGCCCTTCACTGGTGGACCACGCTTAATTACCCACAATTAAAGTCCAATGCTAACTAGAAAATGGCTCTGTTATGAAATAAAGTGGAGTGAGTAAAAAAAGAGAAGAGCGCACAGAGGAGGTGTGTGTGCTTGTAGCTGAGGAGGAAGTGGTCAGGAGGCTCAGATGTCATTGAAAGGGGGGAGAGTGGATCAGTGGCTTGGTGATCTGAGACTCGAGTCATGAGAGAAACATGGACTATCCTGAAGAGGCCTAGAAGCAGCCGGATCCTATTCATGCCTTAAGTTTGTTATCGGAATAACACAGTTAACGTGTGGGCTAATATGATTCTATTTAGGCCTTTAGTTTGTTATCGAAATAACACAGTTAACGTGTAGGCTAATGTGATCCTATGTACAGTATGCCTTAAGTTTGTCATCTGAAAAACACAGTAAACGTGTAGGCTATTACGCCTATAGAATACACCATTACACCTTATCACATGGAATTACACCTCGCAGTAAGGGTGCATTGACCAATTTATTCTTACCTTTCATTTGAAAAACCACCCAGAGAATAACATTAACACCAGTGTGTAGGCCTGTGCGTTTATGGAACACCTGTTAGCAGGGATAAGAGTACGATTATTAATTCTCCATGAAGAATTACCTGTCTTTGTATTGCATCATGAAAACTGTCCCATTAATGGGGGCGGGAGTAGAGAAATTCACATAGCTGAAAACATTATTTGAATTCAAATTTCTACGTCTAATTGTAATTTAATTTCTATTTCTACGTCTAATTTAATTCCTATTTCTACGTCTAATTGTAATTTAATTTCTATTTCTACGTCTAATTTAATTCCTATTTCTACGTCTAATACCCCCTCATTTAGTTTCATTTAGAATATCTACGATGCCCTGACAGCTTGTGATGTGACAACTTTCTTGAACTCAGTCCCTCCTCCAGTGACCTATGTGATGAAAGGGCCCTTTGTGAAACACAGATTTACACACACACACACACACACACACACACACACACACACACACACACACACACACACACACACACAATATGCATTTATAGGATGTTTTGTTGTCCTGTCTCCCATAATTATGTGGTGGAGGGGCCAGTGTGTCATGTCCTGCGTGAACATTCCTTTTGTAAATACGCCATGACAACGCTCCTCCCCTGGCTTTCCAACAGCCAAGAATCAAACTGTTTCCTTCCACATCGACTTACCGACTCCTTTATGAGTGCAGATCTATCAATGTGTGTGCATTCATGGCTGACACACCTTATGCAGGGCCTTTGGAAGCCATTTAATCACCCTTCACTACTCTTAGAGACCATAATAATTACTACAATGGAGGTAGAAAATGACAGTAGCGATAACAATTATACAGCGTCCCGTCCCTTTTGCCATGGAAGGCTGAAGTCACACGGAAATGGAGGTTGCTTGTTGTTGGCCTGGGACGATGGTGAACAGGGGCAGCAATAACACCAGGCCCGACAGTGATCACAATTAGATTTGATTTCATTTGAGGATACCACCACAGCTGCTACCCTACACCCCCCCCCCCCCCCCCCAACTGAACCCCCCCACCCTTCATTGCAACCCCCCCCCCCCCCCGGTGGGCCCGGTTTCCCCCTCAGATTAAAGTGGGTGTGTTAATTCGGTGGTGTAGCGATCGAAGAGCTCTGGCAACAATGGGAAATGGGCTATTGATCAGAACAGCCTCAGATTAAGACTGGGGACTGAAGCTCTTTCTTGCTCTCCTTTCCCCTCCTTTTCTCCTGCGTTTCCCACCCCTCTTTCTTCTTCCTTTCTACCCCCCCCTCTCTCTTTCTTTTGCTTTTTCTGTGTCTGTCTCTATCTCGCTTCCTCTGTCTGTCTGCCTGATTTCTCTCTCTTTTTCCTATTATCCCCTTTCCCCTCCTGGCTCCCCCTGAGTCTCTCTCTCTCTCTCTCTCTCTCTCTCCCTCTCTCCCCCTCTCTCTCTCCCTCTCTCTCCCCCTCTCTCTCTCCCTCCTCTCTCTCTCCCTCTCTCTCCCCCTCTCTCTCTCCCTCCTCTCTCCCTCCCTCTCTCTCTCTCCTCTCTCCCTCCCTCCTTTATCTCACATCAAAACACATCACTTCCTGTTTCACACATGACATCATTCACAGTCTTGTGTTTTACTAAAAAAGATTTCTTTTAATATATTTAAGCATAATTCTAAACAAAGTTGCTCAGACACAGGAAAACATGTAACAATTAATAGAAAAGATGTATTTTAATAGATATTTATTTTGTCTGAATGAAAAATCTTGACAATTACAATCTCTGTGAAAAGAATAAAAAACAGGCATGCAGACCAAACCTTCGATTCTCATGGAAAAGACATAAAGCATGCCGCGTGCGGAGAGACAGTAAATCTATAGCACGGAAAGTGCGCTTTTTCTTTTTTTCATCCCCACTCTACTTATATTAATTACCCCAATCAATAAAAATAGTACAGGCCCTGCCTGCCCATGCTGCCATCTGCTCTCTCTTCCGTGAGCTGTCAGGCAGGGAGCCCACACACACACACACACACACACACACACACACACACACACACACACACACTCTGACTCTGGGTCAGAACGAGAACCTCTGCTAATCCGAACAGATTGCATCCAGAACACTGATCCTGATCCCAGGTCAGTCTGCAGACCCACTCACTTAGCGCAGCCTATCTCTCAGCTTCCTCAAGTGCTGAATGGGGGTCTTGTAGTCAGTCTTGTAGTCCGCCTCTCATCTAAAGAGATGAATACCCATCGCTATGGCTACGTGTGTACAGTCTTGTAGTCCGCCTCTCATCTAAAGACATGAATACCCATCGCTATGGCTACGTGTGTACAGTCTTGTAGTCCCCCTCTCATCTAAAGAGATGAATACCCATCGCTATGGCTACGTGTGTACAGTCTTGTAGTCCGCCTCTCATCTAAAGAGATGAATACCAATGGTGTGTGTGTGTGTGTGTGTGTGTGTGTGTGTGTGTGTGTGTGTGTGTGTGTGTGTGTGTACACACTGTATGTGAGTACAGTGGAGAAAAAACAACAGAACCTGACTCTACTGATCCGAAAAAATCAGTCCCTACTGATTATATTTACAAGGTGCACACGGCTATACAAACTCACTACAAAATACAGTCACTAATGAGTATTCCCAGTGTTCCATGGACAATGTATCTAATAGATAAACACACACACATACTAACACACACACACACACAACATAGCCATACAGACCACTACTACACAACATTAACACTTCACAACATCTTCACACACACACACACACACACACACACACACACACACACTAAACATCACCTCCAAATAAAAACAGTAAAAGCACCATCATAAACACACTGCAAATACAGCCTATTAGACTGATATTGTTTGTTTAACCGCATGCGTGTTCACACTACACTTCCTTTTGACACGTGTGTTAACGGCGCTCTGGTGAACCTGGTGACACATGTGTTACCAGAGCTTTGGTCTGGTGAACCAATGGTGCTGCCAATGAGAAATCGCCACACACACACACACACACACACACACACACACACACACACACACACACACACACACACACACACACACACACACACTACCACCGGAGAAAGTCAAAGGGAGCTATGCCTCACTGAAGGTTAACTGCCAGACTAGACCATGGCCTTAGATAATCACAGCTCTCACTAGAGGGCGCTAAAGAGGCGAGAGAGAGTGTGTGTGTGTGTGTGTGTGTGTGTGTGTGTGTGTGTGTGTGTGTGTGTGTGTGTGTGTGTGTGTGCCCCTGTGTGTGTATTCAGCCTCAAGCTAAGTGTGTGGTGTTTGTGTGTTGGTGAGTTTTGCCCTACACTCCTTCACACTCAAGAATAGATAGTCGCGTTGCATTGTCTTCTCCTCCTTTCTTCGCCGCTATCGTTCTATCTCTCCTCCTCTCTGCCACACTACTTTCTCGGCTTTGTCCCTCTCTTCTCCTCCTCCGGCCTCTCTTGTCATATGCTCTCTCTTTCAACACATAGAGTGAGCTCCATAGGTTTACCTAATTGATTATTAAGTAGCTGATTGGGGATCAATTAAGTAATTAAAGTTTGTTAGCGCCGCGTCGATAGCCGAAGCAAGAGCACAAAAGCGCGCAGTGCAGCGGTCCACCGCGCTGTGGAACTGAACCTTGCCCTTATATTCATGCTTGACTCACTTGTGGGACGGCAACTTGCCCATATTTTCCAGGAGCTTATTTAGAGAGCATCCAATCAAAAAGCAATAAGGGGAAAGTTTTGCACCCTCTGTAATTAACACTGAAGTCACCCAGTTCTTGGGGAGTTTTATATTGGTTTTATTTGTTTTAAATAACAGGCGAAAAGGTGCTGCGAACTATCTGAGAAACTGCACAAAAATATAAGATAGACCAAGACTGGCAAAGATGTGAAGTCGAATAAAAGTACAAACTTAGGCCAACACAGTTGGTTTATAAGTGCTGAACTTGTCAGTAACCAGAAATACATGACAAAATGTGATGCAATGAAGTAGCCTACAGCGGAATTGTGGGGTAGGGGAAAGGTAATTGAAATTTGGTGCTGAGAACAGAGCGTGGAGGCGAGGTAAAGGGGTTCCTCTTGTGTCAGAGAAAGAAAAAAGAGGGAGGGGGAGAGACAACACACACGCACACACACACACACACACACACACACATGCGCGCACGCTCAAACCCCATATACGAGACAGAGGAGCGGAAACGGGTCGAATCCTACTTCAAATTCTCTTTCCTCTCGGCTTGTCGACCGGGGAAAACAAACCGACCCGAGGCACAGCGAATGGGGATTTACTAATTAACTACTTACACACAGAGATGCACACCTCCTCCTCTCCGCTGTGCCCTCCTCCCCAGTTCCCTCGGCCGAGGTTCTTAGTGTAGAGGTGCATCCACGGTCCCCGGCACGGCGCGCCCCTGGAACACGAGCCGGCAGAGGGTGCACAGGTAGACAGCGCACGCTTTTGGTTAACGGAGAATTCCCGGAAAGAAGAGAACTCGAGGTAGGCTCTTTCGGTGTCGGTGCAAAATCAAAACTGATTTTTTTTGGCAAATGATTGTGGCTGATATTGCAAATATTAGTTTTTTTTATGTGAACACATTTTTGTATGTTTTACAAATAACATATCCTTACTAAAAACTTTGAAATGTGTTATTAATATTATTATTATAACCATCATTATTATTGTTGTTATTATAACTATTAATATTATTATCCGTTTACGCGTGTTAAAATGAGGTTTTCTCTTCGTGTAAGTTTCAAGTTATGTCAGTTAGGTTTTAGTTTTTACGAGTCACTTTGGCTATATGTGTGCTACATATTACCGTGGACGGATAATTCGAATGACTTTAACTCGTGCTGTTAGATTGACAGACTTTTGGGAGCCGTCGGTGACTGAGACCAAGCGTGCGCTCAGTGCTGTCGGTGCCGTCCCGGATTAGTCGTTAAGTGTCTCTATTTGTTAAAGCGGTGCGTGGAGCGCTCACCTGCACACCACACCATCAATCAGTCAATTAGCCAGTCACTCACACGGCAGCGGAAGGCGACTAATGCCGGCTAAGCACCGCCCGTGTGTCTCTCTTCAGTGGCCAGCTGCGGACACACTCTCTAACGGAACTCTTGGTGTTTTCTTTATTTGGCCTTTGACATCTTGTCTTTCCGGCACTGACCTTGTTATTTGAGGTTTATTTGTCAATATTTTGTCCTTTTAGATCGTTTCAGTGGCATAATGCAGGCATGCGAAATAGCCCAACCCTTGACTTGAGGTATCTAAAGCCACACATCCCACATTTTAAATCTGTAAAAACACAAATATAGGTAAGATGATGGGGTTTTAATTAAGTGATGTTAATTTTATTTATTCATTTTTAATTCCTGTCTTTAAAACTCGTATTTTTTTTAAGCAATATGCTTCAGACCTTCTTGTAGAAAGGTTAGGCTACTGTTTGGGAACTTGTCAGAGCTTCGGTTGACATTTCATTGATTTGACTGGTTGATTAGGTTAATCTGGACGCCTTGAGAGCCACCTCACATGCATAGCGCGAATTGCTAGAATTTGAAGATGGCTACACACACCAGCAGTTCTGAACATGGATAGAACTAGAATCCTCTTCGCCCCCCAAAATCCAAAATCTAAATCAGAATTTTCTCGGTCAAACGCAAACATATGGGCAATGTTACCCAAACATATTAGTAATGTTTCCCAAACATAAGGACAATGTTAACCAAACATATGGGTAATGTTTCTTGTTTGTGCTCGTAGAGGTGCATCATACATTATGGGTGTCTGTGCGCTTCTTGAAAAATCCTGTTGAAATGTTTACTATTTCTTAAAGTTATACTGAGTACCATAAAAAGTCTCAGCATAGGTTAGAGTTTTCTTTTTTTAAAGTTGTATCATTGTCATCAAAAACACAAAAAACGGTGCGAATCAAGTAATACAATATATTCAGCTTTGAAGTTTTAAAATAATTTGCATAGTAAATTAACAACAGTAGAAACGGAATAATAATAATAATAATACAATTTACATTTTGGGAAATACAAATTCTGTTTTGGGAAATTTCCCCAAACGGTTAACTCATTTAATAAAAAAAATTGACCTTAAATTTTCGGGTATGTCAGTTTGTAGGGTTTCAACCAAATATTTCGAGTAATAGACAGCTTCACTATCAGATTTAGCCTATTGTTAGCAGCATGCGGCACTTCCTTTCAAATTCGAATGACTTCTGTAAGTTGTAAGTGCACGGTATGTCTTGAAAATATAAAAAACTAATAATATATAAAGAGTTTATTTCCGGCTGTGTGCTCTGCTTCCGAGTCTCTCTCTTGTGCCTCTTCCTGTCAATATTGGGTTGAAATATTTCCGACGTTAAATGGCATTTGGGGAAATCTCTTCTCTCCACATCAGACAGCCTCACACCCCACCTCCGCTTAAACACACACACACACACACACACACACATACACACACACACACACACACACACACATACACACAATCTCTCTCTCTCTCACACACTCCTCTGTAGAGCCTAGACACTGCACCTGCCCATTCAAGTTTGCAACTATGGGCTATCGGACTAGCAGAAATGTATATTATGATAACGATAAGTTTATTATAATTATTATTATTTTTATAATTACTAGCAGTAGTAGGCCTAGTAGTAATAATAACAGTAGTAATAGTAGAAGTAATAGTAGTAATAGCAGTAGTAATAGCAGTGGTATCTGAAGTCTACCCAAAGCATCTCACGTGGAATAATAATGCAAATAATTTTCGTTCATAATTCCGTTATGTTCTACTCAACAGTAAAGTGAGTTATGTATTATTATTATTTAGTTTATTGGTGAATTATAAATAATACATTATAATGATAATAATAATACAAATAATGTATTAATTATTATTACAAATAATAATATTATTATTATCATCATCAGATTTTCCAATCAATAGTTTCAGTAGTTTCGTGATGTCATGGAAAGTATGCTTCAAATTAGGGCAGACATTTTTATTTAAATCTGAAATGCACAATAAATGGAATCAAACGAGATCTTAGTGGATCTTTCAGCGAACAGCGGGAATTCGATCGAGTAGCTCACTCAATGGGGCCAATATTAACTGTCTGGAGGTCAATATGGTTTGATGAATTGACTGCTCACATAGGTCTACTTACATGTTCAAAGAGACATTTTTTTCTGGTTTAAAAACTGTTTTATTTCACACACGGCAGGTATTTTACAAAATACCCCAATGAGTTTCTTGCGAGCTATGGGATTTGTTTTGTAGTTGACTGTAGTTGATTTATAAAGCTAGATATTTCATATTTACTTATCATTACTAGTACTGACAAAATGAGTTTTATGTTTTATTACTGACAAAATATGTTTTAAAGTTGGCTAATGGGCTGTGTTGTAAACTTTTAATTTCGCATCATGAATAGAGTTTGGTGAAACATTTCGTCTACAATGATAATTATCGTTATTAAATATTTTACAAATATTTTCTTTCTGAAACCTGCCTCCCATTAGTTGATGTCTGGGCGTTTAGGTGTACTTTAGAGAGCAGAAACTTCCGCGAGAGGACAATGGACCGCTCGTGGGCGGCACTGATGCACCTCTCGTGCGCACGGCGGTTTCGCACCGGATTTTGCCCATGCAGACCTCATCGACACGGCCACCTCGCCAGTCTCGCTGCTGTCACCACTCGCATTGCCAGTCACAAGTATGCTATATCAAGTGATTGATGTGACGGACTTGAGGCGGTTCGAGCTGTCATTCCGTTTTAGACTGACGTCCAAGCGAGGAGGAGGCGGATAGCCGAAGTAGTTCCCGTTGACGCCATACTTGAAGTGGAGAAAACATAGGCCTACAAGTGGCACTCATTTCGCTGCTTTTGTGTTTGGTGATCTTATCTTACCATTTTATGCAGGTCAGAGATGAATAAACAACCGCCTACTTGCAAACCGAAAGGCCAAGAGCCTGAAGCCCTTGAGACGAAATTGACACCATTATGACTTTCACTTAAGCTTCCCAGCGTGTATGGTGTTGCTGTACTCTTTGCGTCTAACGATGCCGTTCATTAAAAATATATCTTTTGTTGGTGTTTTCCAGCAATCCTACCCTTCATTTCATCACCACTGGATTCCTTGACGGAGGATCGGCTACGTGTTCGGTTCGGTTCTGTTCGGGCTCAGTTTGAAGGTTGGGCTTCGGCCTCGGGTGATCCCTCTGAGGCGAGGCGGCACAGGAGACCCGGTGAGTTAAAACATTTTTAGCAATTTGTTTTATGAAGTTATAGATTTATCTTTTTTTATTTACCTGGAAGATCTTGCCAGTCTTGCCATCTCTCTCCCTTGGCAAAATTGAATGTTCCCGAAAGCTTTTCTGTAATGCTAAAAACAGAACGTCCAGCATCGACACGTGGCTGACAAAGGAAAACAAGACTTTTTTCATTTCCCGTTATTGTTTTTATAAAACACCTAAAACAAACCTCAGGCAGTCATGAATTCTACCTGTCAGAACTTTATTGCAAAAAAAAAATCCTAGGGGGAGGTTAAAGAACTATCTTTAGTTCCTTGAAATAGGTCTGTTCTCACAGAGTCCAGAAGTTTACAGTGTCCAGTCCAACCCTCTGTCCACCCAACACTGGTATGAGATCGGAATGTGCAAAATGTCCTGTGGCCAAGGGCGAGTTGTTTGTGAATTAAAATAGAACGTTAAGCAAATGCCGATAACTTCATTTAAAGTAATAGAGCTCCTTCAAGGTCACTAGTCCTTGAGGGAAAAAAAATAATGCGAGAAGTCTTCCCCTTCGCGTACTTCACTGCCTCTCTCTCTACCTACGCCCCCCCCCCCCCCCCCCCCCCCGCCCCCGCCCTTCCACCCATCTCCCCCCTGTCAGAACACCTGGTACCTACAACCTTGTACACAATAATAACACCAATATATCCATCTATCTCTCTATCTGCTCTGGCCTGCCTTCAGCAGACTGTCTGAGGCAGTGCTAGGCTGGGGAAAGGTCAGTTAATCGATGGCGCCCAATTTGACGAATCTCAGCCACTCTTATCATCGGTGCAGCGTTTAGGGGCAGGAGAGGAGCACGAAGATAAGTGCTTAATCCTGACTGCACCGCGAGAAAGCGAGAAAGGGAGAGAGGTAGGACAGGAGAGGCAGAACACTCGTCGGGGGGAGAGGGGGGGAGAGGGGGGGAGGAGGGGAGGGGAGGAGGAAGACAACCAGGATAAAGTGACGGAAGAGAGAGGGAGAGAGTCGCACGAAGACGCAACGGCTTGCACCAGATACATGCTGCGACTCCTACACACACCGTATCAAACACCAGCTCACCTAACACCAGATACATGCTGCGACTCACACACACACCGTATCAAACACCAGCTCACCAGATACATGCTGCGACTCCTACACACACCGTATCAAACACCAGCTCACCTAACACCAGATACATGCTGCGACTCCTACACACACCGTATCAAACACCAGCTCACCTAACACCAGATACATGCTGCGACTCCTACACACACCGTATCAAACACCAGCTCACCTAACACCAGATACATGCTGCGACTCCTACACACACCGTATCAAACACCAGCTCACCTAACACCAGATACATGCTGCGACTCCTACACACACCGTATCAAACACCAGCTCACCAGATACACTCTGCGACTCCTACACACACCGTATCTGACACCTGGCACCCGAGTCTCTGTGCTTTTGTTTTTTTGGGCCTTTTATGCCTTTAATGGATAGATTAGTGCAGAGCTGTACAGGAAATGAGAGGGAGAAGAGGTGGGGAGTGGACGGGAGAAATGGCATCGGGCCGGATTCGAACCTGTGACCTCCTTGAGCTTCAAGCCCAAATGTGATCGAGACTACTGTGTGAGCTACAGTGCCCCCCAAAGTTTTGACCTTACCAGAAGACTTCTTAAAGTAACAGGCTCCTAGCTACATTTACATTTTACATTTAGCCAGACGCTAAGTCATTAAGCAGACGCTTTTGTCCAAAGCGACGTACAGGGGAGAGAACAGTCAAGCTAAGAGCAATAAAAACCTGTAACAATAAATACTACTTGGCATAAGAAGCAAGGCACCTATGCACCCTGGATGGGTAAAATGCAGAGATAAAATTCAGAGGTTGTGTGTGTCACTATCTCTGCCGTAAAACAGTCACTAGTCACTAGGGCTCCATTTCCATTTCCAAGATAGAAAAGCGACGTAGAAAAGCGCAGGAATGAAAACACAAGTTAAGCACTAGTCAAGGTGCCAGTTAGGAAGGGAGGTGCTCTCTGAAGAGTTAAGCACTAGTCAAGGTGCCAGTTAGGAAGGGAGGTGCTCTCTGAAGAGTTAAGCACTAGTCAAGGTGCCAGTTAGGAAGGGAGGTGCTCTCTGAAGAGTTAAGCACTAGTCAAGGTGCCAGTTAGGAAGGGAGGTGCTCTCTGAAGAGTTAAGCACTAGTCAAGGTGCCAGTTAGGAAGGGAGGTGCTCTCTGAAGAGTTAAGCACTAGTCAAGGTGCCAGTTAGGAAGGGAGGTGCTCTCTGAAGAGTTAAGCACTAGTCAAGGTGCCAGTTAGGAAGGGAGGTGCTCTCTGAAGAGTTAAGCACTAGTCAAGGTGCCAGTTAGGAAGGGAGGTGCTCTCTGAAGAGTTAAGCACTAGTCAAGGTGCCAGTTAGGAAGGGAGGTGCTCTCTGAAGAGTTAAGCACTAGTCAAGGTGCCAGTTAGGAAGGGAGGTGCTCTCTGAAGAGTTGGGTCTTCAAAAGATTCTTGAAGGTAGAGAGGGACGCCCCAGCTCTGGTACTGCTAGGCAGTTCGTTCCACCAACGTGGAACTATAAGCAGTCTGCAACACGGAGCGCAGAGCAAACTGCTGTCCCAGAGACGTAGACCCTGAGCTTCCTCCCCCTCACCGCCTGTGTGTGTGTGTGTGTGTGTGTGTGTGTGTGTGTGTGTGTGTGTGTGTGTGTTTGTGTGTGTGACGTAGACCCTGAGCTTCCTCCCCCTCACCGCCAGTGTGTGTGTGTGTGTGTATGTGTGTGTGTATGTGTGTGTGGTAGACCCTGAGCTTCCTCCCCCTCACCGCCAGTGTGTGTGTGTGTGTGTGTGTGTGTGTGTGTGTGTGTGTGTGACGTAGACCCTGAGCTTCCTCCCCCTCACCGCCAGTGTGTGTGTGTGTGTGTGTGTGTGTGTGTGTGTGTGTGTGTGTGTGTGTGTGTGTGTGTGTGTGTGTGTGTGACGTAGACCCTGAGCTTCCTCCCCCTCACCGCCAGCCAGGCTCGTAAAACACACACACTAATTGTGTCATGACAGTGTTTTTGACACGGTCAATGGCAGAGGCATAAAACGCTGAAAACTCCTCTTATAACGGGTCATGTGTCATGTCACGGCCACGTGTGTGACATAAATTTCCCGCCGTGTCGTCTGGTTGTGTGATGGACACGTCTACATCAAGCTCAGCAGTGTAAACGTCACTGTCTAAATCATTCATAGCAAACGTGTCAATAAGGCGAGCGGCAATAATGGCATGTTCAATGAAATCAGCCTGAAGTCTTTAGTTCGGCTTTTTAACAAATCCCGGGTGAACGAAACGTAGATGGAAGGATGTATGGATGCTCGAGAGATTAGTAGTTTGGAATCAGATGATTTACTCGACCCTTGAGTTGCCTCTTGACTAGGTAAATGAGAACGCGGATATGTTCATGGATTTACAGGTATTATGGGATTAGTCCAGTGAGGTCATGGCATGTAAACATGACACAAAGGAATCCATCATGATGTAATCCTGTATAGATGCTCCATCATGATGTAATCCTCTATGTATAGATGCTCCATCATGATGTAATCCTGTATAGATGCTTGTGTCACATAGGGATCCATCATGATGTAATCCTCTATGTATAGATGCTCCATCATGATGTAATCCTCTATGTATAGATGCTCCATCATGATGTAATCCTCTATGTATAGATGCTCCATCATGATGTAATCTTGTATGTATAGATGTAAACATGGCACAAATGTAATCCTGTATGTATAGATGCTTGTGTAACGTAATTTAAGGGTGTTGGCACAGCCCGTACACCCCAAGCACCTGTGAATGGGTACATAGACCGTCAGGTGAAATGCCCTCTCCATTACTCCTGTACTCATTCACTTGTGCACATGGGTATAATTTAGTTCAGTTTTGCACATAGTTCAGTTCACATGTCTATAGTTCAGTTCACTTGTGCACGTGTTCAGTTCACTTTACTTCACATGGGCTGTAAGATCACATTAATGCCATGATGCAGTGCCCACAAATGAGGGCATTTACTCAGAGTGATGCCCAGTTGAGTGAGTGTATTTACACTACTGTGATGCCCAGTTGAGTGAGTGTATTTACAGTACTGTGATGCCCAGTTGAGTGAGTGTATTTACAGTACTTTGGTGTTCAAAGCCTGAGACTCAAATCACAGTCCTTGTTGGTACAGTCGTTGGTAGTACAGTCGTTGGTAGTACAGTCCTTGGTGGTACAGTCCCTGGTGGTACAGTCCTAGATGGTACAGTCCTTGGTAGTACAGTCCTTGGTAGTACAGTCGTTGGTGGCAGAGTCCTTGATGTACTGCAGATTCCCCTCTCTTGAGTTGGGATGAAGTTATTAGTAAATAAAAAGAAAAATAACACATGAAGCTGAAACGGGGTAAAAAAACAAGCATCTAAATGAGTAGACTACAGACAGATGAGACAAGTAAACAGACATGAAACCTGACAGACAGACAGACAGACAGACAGACAGACAGACAGACAGACAGACAGACAGACAGACAGACAGACAAAATACCAGCAAACAGCCTACCCTAAAATCAACCTCAGCCATTTTGATTGGCGGCCTGGTACCAAATGTCACCCTCTCTTCTGAGCGCACAGAAACAATACAAACAGAACAGCAGAGGCAGGCACGCAAATCAACAAACAAGACAGTAGAGAGACAGTTGGACAAGTGCAGAGTACACAAACAGGCTGAGAGACAGAGGTGGTGTGTGTGTGTGTGTGTGTGTGTGTGTGTGTGTGTGTGTGTGTGTGTGTGTGTGTGTGTGTGTGTGAGAGAGAGGCTGTTCCAGGGCCAGAGAGGTGCTTGGCCAAGCATACACACTCACGCTCGTGTCCTGCCTCTCCGTCTCAGTACCAGCTCAATGTAATTCGATTGAGATTAGTCGCACTGGCATGACAGGAGATCCCTACTATTGCCAAAGCACTTAGGAGGCAATGACAGACTCCCATCGACGTGTGCGCTAATACAACACTCGTGTGTGTGTGTGTGTGTGTGTGTGTGTGTGTGTGTGTGTGTGTGTGTGTGTGTGTGTGTGTGTGTGGTGCGCTAATACAACACTCCACAACTGGCCATGCGGTGCCACTACAGAGCAGCTCAGAGAGCACATGGAGGAGAAAGAGAAAGAGAGAGAGAGAGCGGGAGGTGGAGAGAGAGAGAGAGGTGGCGAGAGAGAGAGAGAGAGAACGACAGGTGAAGAGAGAGAGAGAGAGAACGAGAGGTGAAGCGAGAGAGAGAGAGAGAGAGAACGAGAGGTGAAGAGAGACAGAATGAGAGGTGGAGAGAGAGAGAATGAGAGGTGGAGAGAGAGACAGAGAGAGAACAAGACGTGGAGAGAGAGAGAGGGAGCGAGAGAGAGGTTAAGCAAGTACTCATAACTGCATTTTACTAAGAGCATTTTGCAACCGATGGGAGGTGATACATGAGAACAGTGAGGAGAGCTAGAGTCAGAGTGGGGCCCTGATGGATCTAGAGGTCCAGTGAGGAGAGCTAGAGGTCCAGTGAGGAGAGCTAGAGTCAGAGTGGGGCCCTGATGGATCTAGAGGTCCAGTGAGGAGAGCTAGAGGTCCAGTGAGGAGAGCTAGAGTCAGAGTGGGGCCCTGATGGAGCTGGAGGTCCAGTGAGGAGAGCTAGAGGTCCAGTGAGGAGAGCTAGAGTCAGAGTGGGGCCCTGATGGATCTGGAGGTCCAGTGAGGAGAGCTAGAGGTCCAGTGAGGAGAGCTAGAGTCAGAGTGGGGCCCTGATGGATCTGGAGGTCCAGTGAGGAGAACTAGAGGTCCAGTGAGGAGAGCTAGAGTCAGAGTGGGGCCGGTGACGTAAGGAGGGGGAGTGATGATGAAGCTGGAGGTCCAGTGAGGAGAGCTAGGGAGTGACGTATGGATGGGGAGTGATGATGGAGGCCAGGGAGGATGAATGGCAGAGAGGGGAAGTCAGGTTCTGAGGAGATGGAAAGGGAGGATGAATGGAGGGGAAGTCAGGTTCTGAGGAGATGGAAAGGGAGGATGAATGGAGGGGAAGTCGGGTTCCGAGGAGATGGAAAGGGAGGATGAATGGAGGGGAAGTCGGGTTCCGAGGAGATGGAAAGGGAGGATGAATGGCAGAGAGGGGAAGTCAGGTTCTGAGCAGATGGAAAGGGAGGATGAATGGAGGGGAAGTCAGGTTCTGAGGAGATGGAAAGGGAGGATGAATGGAGGGGAAGTCAGGTTCTGAGGAGATGGAAAGGGAGGATGAATGGCAGAGAGGGGAAGTCGGGTTCTGAGGAGATGGAAAGGGAGGATGAATGGTAGAGAGGGGAAGTCAGGTTCTGAGGAGATGGAAAGGGAGGATGAATGGAGGGGAAGTCAGGTTCTGAGGAGATGGAAAGGGAGGATGAATGGAGGGGAAGTCAGGTTCTGAGGAGATGGAAAGGGAGCTTAGGAGACAAGAGATGAAGTCATGCGTACCCCTGGGTAGTCATTAATCTGATTTAGAGTAATTAAGGTGAGACTGATGAGTGTGTGTGTGTGTGTGTGTGTGTGTGTGTGTGTGTGTGTGTGTGTGTGTCTGTTTGTGTGTTTACGTGTGTATGTCTGTGTGTGTGTGTGGGAGAGAGAGAGAAAGAGAGAGAAGAAAAGACAAGTAAAGGCCACAGAAAATGTATGAAAGGTGACACCCAAACGACTGTGTATGCAGTGTGTAGTATGTAGTATGCAGTCTTTAAATAGGCTTTACCTGCCATTGTGTTTAACTCTCTTCTATTATTCTCACCATAAAATATTAATGCAGTGATTTGAGCTCAAACGGCCGGTATTTTGTTGCATTGCAACGCTGAGATTTACTTATTAATGGGGAAGCTCTTCCTGGTGGCTAGCAACAGCAAAACCAAAATGCCAAACAAACCCAAGCAGATGCCTAAATCCTACAAAGCCATGACCAAAGGAAGGACGCAGTGTTTAAATACAAAATAACAAGTAATTTATTATAACCACGAACACAAACAAAGACGAACAGAAACAAAACGGTAGAGTGTGGAAGTCAGTAAAGTCAGTAATGTAGGGTGAGTGCATGGATGCGTGAACAATGCCGTGAGGTGTGTTGCATGCCAGAACGGAAAGGGAGTGAAAAGAAGCTCCAACGGGTAACGGGGTGGAAACGGTCTTAAAGGAAATGGGGACACCTGGCCCAGGTGTCACCAATTCAGTAAATGGGCTGCAGCCACGCCTACAGAGAGGAGACAAAACAGAACAGGACATACACAGACCAGGCCTGTAGACCATCACAGGGCCCACAGAAGAGAAGAGAAGAGAAGAGAAAAGCAGAGAAAAGAAGAGAAGAGAGGCGAAGAGAAGAGAAGAGAAGAGAAGAGAAGAGAGAGAAAGAAGAGAGTGGGGTTGTTGGGGGAGTTAGAGCCAATTGGGACAAGAGAGACATTTGCAAAGGAT
>NW_027666763.1:35000-40000 GCF_963457725.1 Sprattus sprattus | reverse complement strand
GGAGGAGGAGCAGGAGCAGGGGAGGAGGAGCAGGAGCAGAGGAGGAGGAGCAGGAGCAGGGGAGGAGGAGCAGGAGCAGAGGAGGAGGAGCAGGAGCAGAGGCACAGGAGCAGGGGAGGAGGAGCAGGGGAGGAGAAGCAGAGGAGGGGAGGAGGAGGAGGAGCAGGGGAAGAGGCTGCCTCCAGTGTGAGGGGACACACCTCCTCCATGGCCTAGCTCAGCCTGCTGGGCCTGAAATCATAAACACATAAAGCATTGATCCCGTATGAATTTAGGATTAATTGCTCATGTATATTTATCATTACGCTGTAATTACCCAGGCTCGATGAGGAGGAATGGTGTGTCCATGCAGTACTGCTCAAAATCCTGCCAGTTTGGGGAAAATATATAGTATCGAACAGCATGTCAAATATGGCAACTTTTTTTTTTCTTTTCCTCCATGTTTTAATATTTCCGTACTTTCCTCTCCTTTAGTACTGCAGTCATTGCAGTTCCAAGGAGAGATGTTCTGACCTATCAGGCATCTTCCTCCAGTTCAAATAATGAGCCAATGCTGCAATAGCTTGTCAGTTGGTGAAATACTTACCGACTGTCTATGGCCCCTGTTACCATGCTCTCGTCTTCCCCCTAGGTGTGTCCGCACATAGGAAAGTGTTAATCCCCCCCGCCCCAAAAAAACTACAATTCCCATCCAACACCCATGATAAGGAAGCTCTCTCTTGGTTCTCTGAAGAGGATATTGCATGTCTTGTCAAGGGGTTAGCAGGATGAGGCCATGGAGTTAGCGTAAACGTACTCCCGTCCGCTGCGGGTTCTCATCGGCAGTGATTTGTATGGGGCCCCTCTCACATTAGCCGGTTCCTGAAGGGATCCCCCTGCGTTTGATCATTCCCCCTCCCCAGCATAGGGCCTTAAATCACACACACACACACACACACACACACACACACACACACACACACACACACACACACACACACACACACACACACACACACACACACATATAGGGCCTTAAATCCAGCCAGGGCTTGCCGTGTTTTAAGCAGCTTGAGATGGATGTCTGCATGGCATTCACATGAGGCCCACACTATCACCTCTCTCTCTCTCTCTCTCTCTCTCTCTCTCTCTCTCTCTCTCTCTCTCTCTCTCTCTCCCTCTCTCTCTCCCTCCTCTCTTCTCTTCTCTCTCTCTCCCTCTCTCTCTCCCTCTCTCTCCCTCTCTCTCTCTCTCTCCCTCCCTCTCTCTCTCCCTCCTTTCTTCTCTCTCTCTCTCTCTCTCTCTCTCTCTCTCCCTCTCCCTCTCTCTCTCCCTCCTCTCTTCTCTCCCTCTCTCTCCCTCCTCTCTTCTCTTCTCCCTCTCTCTCTCTCTCCCAAGGCCCCTGGTCTTGATCTCCGGTCATAATAATCATATTCCTTCTTCTGCTTCCCCCTGGTTGCTGCATGGGAGGGTTCCACACACAGATGCCACATCACAAACATCGCCCCCTTCGCCTTTGAATCTCTCCCAGGCAGAGTGTGTGAGTGTGTGAGTGTGTGTGTGTTGGCTGTGTATCCAAATCTCAGCCTGTGATGTTTCGGAGTGCTTGGGAGTAAGGTATCGCCACGGGAACGGGATGCCAGAGTGCTTAGAGCGTTTTGTAACCCCCCTGCTGTGGGTCAATTAAACCATGAAGCAAGTATTGTTGAGTTCAACACCGAGGCAGCGGCAGCGTTACGGAGGCTGGATCACTTTGAATGGGATCGCTTAAAGAATCATCATTCAAAAAGGCTTCTTAAAATAGTATCCAACAAGATGTATCACTTTTTTTTAATTCGATTGTTGCTATTTTTCATCATTAATGACACCTAATGTGTCATTCTCTAACTAATCGAACAAAAGATTTGAAATAATCGTTAAATTATCTTTATGGCTTGAAATATATGTACATTTTATTTTACATCCAAGCCTCCGAATCAAACAAATAATACACGCAATGTCCAAAACAGACTGCCTCTATAGTTAAACCTTATGGCTAGGACAGTATTAATGCAAATCATATATTCTTTAAGACAGGGTTTTAACTCGATCCAAAGGTTGGTGACTCATTTCTATGTTCATCGCATCTCCACCACGCGTTTAGAAACAGGATACAAAAACAAGTTATGCATAGCAATGAGGAACTCTCTATTGCCTTAAAACTTTTATCTTATTAGCTGCATTCGGATTACATCATGATTGACATTCTAATTCATTTAGGCAAGCCGAGTCGTTGGTGTGGAATTAATGAAAAAAAAAAAGTCAGATTGATTGCGTATATAAAGCTAAACTGCAAAGTAGAGTTAATTGTATTAGTGCAACTAGTGCACTAAAACTGACAATAATAATAAAAATAAAAATAATAATGATAATAATAATAATAATAATAATAATGATAATAATAATAATAATAATAATAATAATAATAATAATAGTAATCATAATAACCATGCATGTTTGATGATAATTAAGCATAAATACATATTATTATTATTTTCATTGCATTACTTACATATTTAGAACAGTAATGACATCAGCACACAAGTGTTAATCTATACAAATATGAATTGGTCCAAATGTTCCTAGAGCTCAGAGCCCAGTGGCATGGCAGCAGGGCTGGGGGGGGGGGGGCTGGAGGGGGAGTGTGTGAGGAAGGGGAGGAGCCGCGCTGGAAGTGGTGCACCTGGATGGAGCTAAACCTCCCGCTTCCGTTATTGAGAGACTGAGCTCACCGAGCGCTAATGAGACGAGCAGGGCAACATCAAACAAACAGAGGAGAATCAGAGGATATACACACGGCTACACACACACACACACACACACACACACACACACACACACACACACACACACACTATCAAGAATATGCCAGCTCACACACAAGCTCACACACAAGCTCACACACGTGCACTACTATACCCAAACACATACACATATACACATAAATATCCAGATGCACATACACTAATGCACAAATCTGCACACACACACACACACACACACACTTGCTGATCTTTGAAGACAGACATGGGATTGCCCTATACTTTGATTGAGATACACCTGATGACATGGGGGAAGACACCATATTCAACTGTGAAATGACTGATTGTACTGTACGAATTGTAAGCACCATAGATATAGGAGAGAAAAGTAAAGGGAGAGAGAGAGAGAGAGCATGCAAGAAAGAGAGAGAGAGAGACAGAGAGAGGGAGAGAGAGAGAGAGAGAAAGAACATATAGAAAGTTTGAGGGACAGGATGACAAGAGGGATTAAGTCAGGGCTAAGCAAATCCAAAGTGAGAGAGAGAGAGATAGAGAGATAGAGAGAGGGAGAAAGAGAGATAGGGAGAGAGAGAGGGAGAAAGAGAGATAGAGAGAGAGAGCGAGAGAGAGGTAGGACGGAGTCAGCACTGAGTAAGATAGTGTATGGGAGGCAGCGGGCAGATTGATAGTGTGCATTGAGAGAGGGGCAGGGCAGTCACAATCTCAGCCCTCTCTGTAATTCTGCACTTAATCACCATCATTGCCATGGAGGACAGAGAGAGAGAGAGAAAGGAGAGAGAGAGAGAGAGAGAGAGAGAGAGAGAGAGAGAGAGAGAAAGGAGAGGGAAGGAGGTTAAGTGGATGTAGACGTGTACAGATGATTAGCATATGCTTCAGGACTGGGTGGGATAAAAAAAGAAGAAAAAACCATCGGTGAGGTTGGATAGACGGCATGATGGGAGAAAGGTAAACAACAACACAGGTTATCGTGGAGGGTGTTGTACATGGGGATGTATAGAAGAACAGGGGGAGGAAAGAGAGATGGAAAGCAGGAACGAGCTACGCAGGGGCATGAAAGAGTGAGCGCGCTGAAGACTGGATGATGAAAGCTTAATTAAAGTAAATGAGCTACCTGAGCCCCCAGACTAACCCTTGGCACACAAAGTCAAGCTGAAGAGAGCGAGGAGGAGGAGGAGGAGGAGGAGGAGGAGGAGGAGGGAGAGGAGGAGAGGAGGAGGAGGGAGAGGAGAAGAGGAGAGGGACACAGAGACAGGGAACAGGAGGGACACACTGTACAACATTCATCACATGACACATTGCTTGCATACCTGTACCAGTTGTATGTCAATATAGGTTCTATTGTAGATATGCGTTTCCACACACACATTAATATTTCTATTGTAGATAAGCGTTTACACACACACATTAATATTTCTATTGTAGATATGCGTTTACACACACACATTAATATTTCTATTGTAGATATGCGTGTACACACACACATTAATATTTCTATTTTAGATATGCGTGTACACACACACATTCATATTTCTATTGTAGATATGCCTTTACACACACATTAATATTTCTATTGTAGATATGCGTGTACACACACACATTACTATTTCTATTGAAGATATGCTTTTACACACATTGATATTTATCCACGAGTTGAAGCCTGTCAGATGCAAAGATGCATGAGATCTAACATGTAAGGCTACGTGTTTATTTTAGAACGCTGTTTAAGGAAGCCTATGCCTCACCAATACTGAATGACATCAGTCCACAATAAGTATGAATGGTACAGGAAACTTCATAGTACAGTTGAGTTGGATGGCAACGTGTACAGTACAAGACAACACGAATACTTATATTTAGTTGTGAAAAAGGGGTTTGGTTTAAAAGAAATCTGACTAAAATCTGTGAACTAGAACCAGTTTTGGAATTCAGCTTTACTGTAACAGTGTTAGTGGAACAGATATTATTAGATAATTTCAGGCAGTGAGCCATAATTTTATTTACTTGGTAATGTTCTTATTTATTCAATTAATTGGTGGTCTAATTCAGTTATATATTTATTTACCTCATCTTGCTTTCCCTTTTCTTTTTTCATCTCTCCCTCCAACGATTATCCTCCCCTCTAATTAGAAATCGATGCCGAGAGGCCGCCGGGTATTTGCGATGTGTTTGTGGACGTAGAGTACAATTCCCTGGACAGAA
>NW_027666763.1:27500-30000 GCF_963457725.1 Sprattus sprattus | reverse complement strand
TCTCCACACTTTCGCCCCCCCGTGAAACTTTACTAGATATACCCCAAAAAAGTTCAGTTTTGCTCGCTCCTTTCTCCCCGGTGTATTCAGTAGAGAATTTTCTGTTTTTAATCTTGTTTTGAGAAGTGCTATTGCTTAATAAATCGTGTGTTTGTGCTGGACAACAAACCAGTGTGAAACCACCAATCAACATTGGAAGAAAAATACATTTCAAATGTATTTATTCCTTTGTAGTCCCAAACTGAAAGATTTAATTAGATTTTTCACCATTTTAAAGTGATTTGGTCAAGATTTTAAATATTTCAGATACTGGCATACTTAAATTCAAACTGAAATGTATTCCTTCTCTCCCAAAGAGACTACTGTCTGTCACACCACTTTCTCATGTTTTCAGTGATATTGACTCCAGACATTTACCCTCATCAAGACATATGGAACAATATGGGACTCATTTCTCCATTCGTAGAGTTTCAGTAGTGTGTCCCCCAGTTTGACTGGGTCCGGGTCCCCCCCCCCTCCCATGTCAACCCTCACCCCCCCACCCCCAGCCCCCACACTCACTCTCCTTCTGCCTCTCTCTGGTGCTCGCCTGACACGCTGCACACAGCCTCGGGGTCGGAGAACAGAGGGACTAGGCAGTGAATTTGTTAGGAGAGAGTGGAGAGTCAGAGAAAGAGAGAAAGAGAGAGAGAGAGAGAGAGAGGGGGGTGGGGGGGGGGGGGGGGGGTGAGCCCTATTGGTCCCCTCTCAGTGGCAACACCAAAAAAGAATGAAAGATGAGACAGATGCTGAGGGTATGTTTCATGTTTCTGGGAGGAGAGGATGGGAGAGAGAGAAAAGAGAGGGGGAGATAGAGAGAGAGAGAGAGAGAGAGATAACTCTGAGCAATCCTTATGTTTTCTTAGTTTTTTTTTTGGGGGGGGGGGGTCTCAGACAGAAGCGTGCTCCCTATCCATATCTCTGGACAGAGATGGAGACAAAATGTCACCTATGTGTCACTGTCACTCTCTTCCTCCGCTGCTTGCCTGCCCTCATTCCCCCCTTGGTCTTCACTGGTTGTGCTCTCTTCCCCTCTCATTCCCCCCTTGGTCTTCACTGGTTGTGCTCTCTTCCCCTCTCATTCCCCCCTTGGTCTTCACTGGTTGTGCTCTCTTCCCCTCTCATTGTCTATGACTTGTTATTCTACAGCTCACAGAACCTCTTCCCAGAAGGACCTTTGGTTTGATGCAGAAAATAGAAACAAAAGGCAGATTTCAAGGCATTGTTTGCCGCACGTTTCTGTTACTTCATTTAACATGTTGCTTTGTCCAGAGCGACCATCATCAAGCCGATCCAAAACGTAGTAACTGCAAAGAAATAAAAAGCGAAAAGCGATCGGGGGGGCACTGTGGGGCAAACAGTAGCCCCGACCACATTCGGGCTTGATGTCCATGGAGGACACGGGTTCGAATCCCACCCGATGACATTTCTCCAGTCCACTCACTTCTCCCTCTCATTCCCTGTTCCACTCTTCACTAATCTATCAATTAAAGGCATAAAAAGCCCAAAAAGAAAAAAAAGAAATAGACATCGATCATGCCAGTTAGCATAAACAAACAGCAGAACCTAAACAAATAAATGTTACTGATACGAATAAACTCAAAAAAAGAATACATCAATAGAGTTAAAAGTGGGCCTTCAACACTTGACCATCAGATTTTCAGAGACTTTTGCCTATATACAATATAGAACATACCTTACAACTGTGATGGAGTCAGGTGCTCTGATGTACACTAAATATTGTAAGATTACAATCTATTTATTTTTAATAGAAGGAAATATATTGAATATAATGTCCGCTTGTTTGCACAGATATATACTGTGCCTTACCACCAATGCAAATACATTAATTCTCTGCAACAGTGATGCACACTATTCATGCATAACCACAAAATTATGCCCAGACATTATTGATGATCAGTGAAGTGAATCAGAATGAGAAGAGCGCACAAAAAGATTAGTTAGTCCAGATAAACAACACTGGTTAGGGTCCCATTACACAATCAATACTTCAGTGTTAGGGTCCCAGCCATGATCAATACTTCAGTGTAAGGGCCCCATCACATGATCAATACTTCAGTGTCAGGTCCTCAGCCATGATCAACACTTCAGTGTTGGGGTCCCATCACATGATCAATACTTCAGTGTTAGGGCCCCATCACATGATCAACACTTCAGTGTAAGGGCCCCATCACATGATCAATACTTCAGTGTAAGGGCCCCATCACATGATCAATACTTCAGTGTAAGGGCCCCATCACATGATCAATATTTCAGTGTAAGGGTCCCATCACATGATCAATACTTCAGTGTAAGGGCCCCATCACATGATCAACACTTCAGTATTAGGGTCCTATCACATGATCAACACTTCAGTGTAAGGGTCCCATCACATGATCAATACTTCAGTGTTAGGGCCCCATCACATGATCAATACTTCAGTGTTAGGGCCCCATCACAT
>NW_027666763.1:7500-17500 GCF_963457725.1 Sprattus sprattus | reverse complement strand
CAGCTAAAGTCAATAAGGATTTCAGAATTAAGCCTATTAGAAATGGGCCCAAAGTACCAGGACCTAAATCAAGCCTTGTCCTTTTGGAGAAAAAAGAAAACTTTTTACCAACAACGTCAACAACAAACACAACAACAAACAACAACTGCAATTTCAGGCCAAAGTTGTCTTATCAAGAGCTTTGAACTTGGCCTTCTCCTTCTTACTCCCTTGTTTATGCAAATCATATGCAATCGCACTCCTCCCCTCCTCCCCTCCTCCCCTGCACCCCGTCCTCCCCGCACACCCCCCCCCCCCTCGCCCCCCTCGCCCCCCTCTGCCCTCTCAGTAATGGGCGCTGTCGCTCCTGTCTAATTGTTATGAATTGGCCAGGGCCATAATTAGCCTCGTTGATTAGCCTTGCTTAATTGCTCAATTAAGGGACAGCGAACAATTGCCACGCAAGGCAAAAGTGAACAAATAATGGGTGGTGGCAGGGTGCTCTGTGTGTGGGTGTGTGTATATACAGAGTGTGTGTGGGGGCGTGCGTGTGTGTGTGTGTGTGTGGCTGTGTGTGTGTGTGTGTGGGTTTATATACGGAATGTGTGTGTGTGTGGGTGGGTATGTGTATATGAAGTGTGTGTGTGTGTGTGTGTGTGTGTGTGTGTGTGTGTGTGTGTGTGTGTGTGTGTGTGTGTGTGTGTGTGTGTGTGTGTGTGTGAGTGTGTTTGTGTGTGTGTGTGTGTGTGTGAGAGACAGACCAGAGACTGAGGCCTCATAGATGTTATTAAGTGTTTTTCCTAAGGAAGCCCCATAGCCTCCTCTATAAGGTCAAATGTACGATAATCATTATAATATCTTCTTCTTCCTCTCTCTCTCTTTCTCTCTCTCCATCCCTCTCTATCTCTCTCTCTCTTTCTCTCTCATCCCTCTCTCTCCATCCCTCTCTCTCTCTCTCTCTCTCTCTTTCCATCCCTCTCTCCACCTGTCTCCTCTCACTCTCTCTCTCTCTCTCCATCCCTCTCTCCCTCTCTCTCTCTCTATCTCTCTCCATCCCTCTCTCCACCTGTCTCTATAAGGTCAAATGTACGATAATCATTATAATATCTTCTTCCTCCTCCCTGGTCAGGTACTACTACAACAAGCGCATTCTGCACAAGACAAAGGGCAAGCGCTTCACCTACAAGTTCAACTTCAGCAAGGTGGTGCTGGTCAACTACCCCCTGTTCGACATGGCAAGCTCTTCATTCCTGCTGGCCCAGAACCACTTCAACAGCGGATCAGCAGCCCCAGACTGCAGTCCTGTCACCCCCGAGGTACGAGACAGACACTTAGGTCCTGGTGTTACCCTCACACTGGGTACGAAACAGACAGTTAGGTCCTGGTGTTACCCCTCATGCTGGGTACGAAACAGACAGTTCGGTCCTGGTGTTACCCTCACACTTTGTACGAAACAGACACTTAGGTCCGGGTGGAACCCTCACGCTGTGACCAGTTAGGTCCTGGTTGAACCCTCACACTGTGACCAGTTAGGTCCTGGTTTAGACCTCACACTGTGACCAGTTAGGTCCTGGTTTAACCCTCACGCTGTGACCAGTTAGGTCCTGGTGTAACCCTCACAACTTGGTTACACTTGTTGTGGTTCCGTTCAGAATTGACTGGCCTGACAATAATGTTAATAATGTTTTTATAAACGTTTGATTTTTTTTTTTATGTATATTTCATAGTTTTAAGATCCCTCTTTAATGATGTTGTGCCGCTCGGTTTAATTCGAAAAAAGGGAAATTCACAAAATATTTGAACATACATACAGTATAACTAGTGCAAATATAAATATAAATGTATCTAAATATTTGTGGGGGGTTTTAACAATGTATTTAAAAATTAACAACATACATTTAAAATATAAATACAATATTCATAATATAATCTGTGATTTATGACGAAAATGTACATCTATTCATATCAACACCCAACTGACTGCATTAAATGTGGAATCTTTACAGCCTTTGACAGTCAGACACAACCGATGTTACAATGTTAAATCATTTAAATCTTACTATCATTTATTTTCTCCATTCAAGTACGTAGGGAGAAGGATGTCATACATCCTTGTGAGTTTAAGATAAATATAGAATAGATAGATAGACTATACACAAACAAAACGTCACAAAATAAATCACAACTTCTATGTATGTGTGTGTCTGAGTATGTGTATAGGCATGTGCATAGGCATGCTTTAGACTACAAACATCCTCGATAAGCGGATATGATAGAGTGGAAAGAACAGTCACTTAGTAGCAGTAACAGACTTAGTAGCATGTCTTTATATTCTCAACTTCAGTGACGTAGTATGCTCTTACATCTACATGTGCTTTTGATGCTAGTCTTGATTAAGACAGCCTGATATTCGTCCCTTGCTTAGACAAGAGGAATTCTTTACACCATTTTCCAGCTATATTTTATTAACTGTTTCTAATGGTGGTTTAGTAGGTATTGGTGTTCTGTCATTATTCACCTTGAGACACACATTCACTGAAATAATGTTTCTCTTAACGCCAGAGGCGGGCGATAAATAAAAATGTCCAGTTAAAGTAGACTAAGCAAAAGGGCTTTATTCAATGACAATACATATTTCAGGATTTTTTGATTAATCTCTTTTGTTTTTACAATGAAGGAATATTTCATTCTTAAACTGCAATAGCAGGATAGAGACCTTAGCAATTCCAGCCCCTCCTGGTATCATTTCGATGGGTTTCTGGGCTCCTATGCATTCTTAAGTGGTAGTCATGAAATTCAAAACGGATCCTGGGACCGAGGTGATAAAAGGGTAATGCAAAAGACGAAGGAGCGAAGGAGAAAGTCAGGAGACGGAGTTAAGTGTCCTTAAAACAAAAGAAAGACGTTATCCCTCCCTGACACCCTTGTCTTGGATGGCACATACTCATCCCCCGCCATCGATTGGATCTGAAAGAAATGAAAGTGGCGAAGGGGGTACTCCGGATCAATGCGGCGTAATTAATGCAGGTTTGTTAAGAGCAATCTAGATCACATAGCTTGGAAGTACAGTCCCGCCTTTCAAACTCGGCGCTGAGAAGTGACAGAATGTATTGATCTCCTCAGCGTGGAGGGAAAAAGAGACGAGATCTCCGCTGTCTGTCCCGTGGGAGTCCCGCGCGACGACTTTGCCGTTTCCTTTACTTGGCGCCGATCCTCCCTCCCACGTTTAAGCCTCCCTCGTCTCGTCGCTCACCTCCCCTTCAGGACGTTCCCGTTGACTCCTTGTCGGGGCACGGCTCTGTCTTTCTGCAGTCTGGGCTCAGATCATGGCAGGCCTTGACGCATGCAATGACAGGACGACTCAAAGCAGAACCCACCTTCCCACCGCAAGCGGTGAGACGCGCCGTGGTCGTTAATTCAGTTGCCTAAACTTCGCCCCGGCTTCTCGGGTGCTGAAGATCCCACCCACACGTGATATCAGCGTTCTGTTAAGATTTCCACCTGGTTTCCACCTCACCCGCTTGTGCCCACCCAGATCCTTGTCCGTTTTTTTGTGTCAGATTCAGACTATGACACATGCCGTATCCACAGAAAGCGTTTTGTGAACAGTAATTAATCACATTAACTACAGATAAGTGCACAGATAAAAACAAACTGAAATAATAACAGGCATACATGTGGGTATTTAATCTGTTCTTCCTTTTTTTGTTAGTTCCATTGAAATCATTGTCTTATACTGTGTGGCTTGGTGCACACCTTATGAATAATCTCCTTTTCTCTCTCTCTCTTTCGCTCTCTCCATCCCTCTCTATCTCTCTCTCTCTCTCTTTCTCTCTCATCCCTCTCTCTCCATCCCTCTCTCTCTCTCTCTTTCCATCCCTCTCTCCACCTGTCTCCTCTCACTCTCTCTCTCTCTCCATCCCTCTCTCTCTCTTTCCATCCCTCTCCACCTTCCTCCTCTCTCCATCCCTCTCTCTCTCGCTCTCTCTCCATCCCTCTCTCCCTCTCTCTCTCTCTATCTCTCTCTCCATCCCTCTCTCCACCTGTCTCCTCTCTAGGCCCTTCAGTCGCTGTTCCCCCGCCTGCCCGAGGCCAGCCGCGGCGGCTCTCTGTTTGACCGCACTGCAGGGGCCCCGGGACCCGAAGGGGACAAGCTACGCCTGGATGCCTTCCCTTTCCTGGGCTCCGGCGTGGGAGCGAGGGAGAGGAGAGAGGCTCTTCTGGAGAGGGTAGTTCCAGCCTTGGCGGCAGGTGAGGCAACCTTGGTATATTAGGTATATTTTTGGCCCCGGGAAGAGAAAAAAAGAAACTGAGAGAGACTGAGGGACAGAGAGAAAAGTGTGATTAACAGGGGAGACATGAGAGAGAGAGAAAAGAGAGAGAAAGAGAGAGGGAGAGGGACAGAGAGAAAAGTGTGTTTAACAGGGGAGACATTAGGGAGAGAGAAAAGAGAGAGAAAGAGAGAGGGAGAGGGACAGAGAGAAAAGTGTGTTTAACAGGGTAGACATGAGAGAGTGAGAGAAAGAGAGAGAGAGTGAGAGAAAGAGAGAGAGAGAGAGGGAGAGGGACAGAGAGAAAAGTGTGTTTAACAGGGGAGACATGAGAGAGAGAGAAAAGAGAGAGAAAGAGAGAGGGAGAGGGACAGAGAGAAAAGTGTGTTTAACAGGGTAGACATGAGAGAGTGAGAGAAAGAGAGAGAGAGTGAGAGAAAGAGAGAGAGAGAGAGGGAGAGGGACAGAGAGAAAAGTGTGTTTAACAGGGGAGACATGAGAGAGTGCGAGAGAGAGAGAGAGAGAGAGAGAGAAGAGAGAGAGAGAAAGAGAGAGAGAGAGAGAGAGGGGTAGAGAGAAAGAGAGAGAGAGAGAAAGAGAGGGGTAGAGAGAAAGAGAGAAAGAGAGAGAGAGAGAGGGGGAGAGAGAAAGACAGAGAGAGAGAGGGGTAGAGAGAAAGAGAGAGAGAGAGAAAGAGAGAGAGAGAGAGAGGGGTAGAGAGAAAGAGAGAGTGAGAGAAAGAGAAAGAGAGAGAGAGGGGTAGAGAGAGAGAAAGAGAAAGAGAGAGAGAGGGGTAGAGTTAATAGGTGAGAGACGGGAAGATGGCAGTCTGATGCTGGGATGTGGTTTCCATGTGAGTGCGGCAATTTAAATTTTCCTTGTCTCATTTTCAATCTGAGCTTGAACACTTTCCAGAGTTACAGCGTGTGCGTGTGTGTGTGTGTGTGTGTGTGTGTGTGTGTGTGTGTGTGTGTGTGTGTGTGTGTGTGTGTGTGTGTGTGTGTGTGTGTGTGTGCGTTGTCAGCAGGCTACACACCCTCGTATTCACTCCTTTGTCTCTGTGATCACTCTGTACAGTGAAGCAGTGTAGTTGAAGCATCACATGATAGTGTGTGTGTGTGTGTGTGTGTGTGTGAGTGAGTGTGTGCATGTGTGAGGTGTTGCGTTGCAACCTACAGCAACCTCCCCGCCACCCCCACCCCTGCCGTGCACACACACTCTATTTGTCCCCGGGTCCTGTTCCTCCCTCTCTCCCTTTTCTCCTTCCCATGCGCCCCCCCTGTCCTAATCCCTTCCCAGGCAGGAAGGCCCTAATTGAGGGTGCAGGCTTCAGTTTGTGGCCTGTGGGCGCCCATTACTGTGTTTTCATAAGCAAGTGAGGCCTGCCTGCCTGACTGATTCAATATTCATGTGTCTGCCAGCTACTCCAGGGCCAACACACAGAGAGAGAGACACACACACACACACACGCACACACACACACACACACAGAGAGACTGTACCACTGTCAAATTAGTCCTGCATAGCAAATAACAGAGGGGGAGAAGAGGGGGTGGGGGGAGAGAAGGAGTGAGAGAGTGGGAAAGAGAGAAGGAAAGAGAGAGGGAAAGAGAGAAGGAAAGAGAGAGGGAAAGAGAGAAGGAAAGAGAGAGGGAAAGAGAGAAGGAAAGAGAGAGAGGGAGAGAGAGAGGGAAAGAGAGAGGGTGAGAAGCAGGGAGGGAGGCGGAGAAGCAGAGACAGATGTGAGGGATGAGGATGAGGATGAGGAAGAGGAGAGAAGTCAGGAGGGTGGATGGGGAAGAGTTGTTTTGTACAGAGGGGAAAAACATGGCATCTACAGCATGCAGTATTACACAGTGTGAAGCACAGGCGCGCCCCCCCAACCTTCCACATACAGCAGGATTTCTGTGAAAATATATTTATTAGCTGCAACTTTCCCTTTTTTTTTTTTAGACTTGTTGATCTAGGTTGCGTCTGCATTCTGTGGTATTTTTAATAACGTTACACACTGCGATAAATGAACACGAAGTGAAATTATAATTAAACTGAATTCAGATTCCAGGTTTGAATCTTGCCCATAGTTAGCAGTGCTTTTATTGCTCTCTCTCATTAGCGCGGTGGAAGATGGAATAATGTAAATATAATCAGACGGATGTGTGTGTGTGTGTGTGTGTGTGTGTGTGTGTGTGACGAGACGTTCCTAACGCTGTCTCTCTCTCTCTCTTCCCTCCAGGGGCTCCTTGTTACTCCAAACCTCCGTCCCTGTTGGGTGCTTACCCCCGTAACCCTCCCTTCGACTACCCGTGGGGCTTTAACCCCTACCTCCCCGGGGCCTTCTCACTCAACAACTGCCCTAAACTGCCCCCTGGCTCCCTCTACCCCTCCCCCTTCTACCCCAACCCACTGCAGAGCAGCCTGGGCCAGCTGCCCCACCCGTTCTCCTCCCTCCTGCCCCCGGGGGGCGACACCGCAGAGGCGGCCTCAGCAGAGAGGGGCGGGACCCCGTCCGGAGGGACCAATGGCGTGGCGGCGGGAGGGCAGCAGCCCCCCCCGAGACTGTGCATCCCGCCCTACCCCGGGTCCCTGGGCCGAGCGGAGCTCCTGGGGGGGGAGAGGGAGCGAGGGGACCCCATCGTGCCCGGCGCTGGCGGGGCTCTTGGGCTGGGTTTGGGGCTCGGGCTGGGGCTGGGGATCGGAGGGATCGGCCTGGGCGGACGGCAGAGCCCCTCGGAGCGGCGCGGCGGCGGCGGCGGCGGCGGCGGCGGCGGTGTGAAGCAGGACCCGGAGTCCGACTCCGACCTGGAGATCACGGACCTGAGTGACTGCAGCTCTGACAACGAGACGGACTTCGGCCTGGCCAAGGGCCCGCCACGGCTGCTCGTCCGCTCGCACCACGGCAACGGCCTCGGCGTGAAGGCCGGCGCCATGCCACCCCTGTCCTCCCTGCCCC
This sequence comes from Sprattus sprattus, assembly GCF_963457725.1. Lineage (NCBI taxonomy): Eukaryota > Metazoa > Chordata > Actinopteri > Clupeiformes > Clupeidae > Sprattus > Sprattus sprattus. The sequence goes on along the minus strand of NW_027666763.1, from coordinate 10,300 downwards.
CGCCGCCGGCGTCCCCCCACCCCCTGAAGAGTCTGGTGCCCCTGACACCCTCACCGCCCTCCCTCCCTCCGACCCTGACCCCAGCCCTCCCTCGCTCCCTCTCTCCCTCCCTCTCTCCCTCCCTCTCTCCCTCTCTCTCTCCCTCCCTCTCTCCCTCCCGCACGCTGGTGGATCGTCACAGAGAGACAGAGACTCTCAAACTGGTCCACAGTCAATAGATTGTCCTCACGACTCTTGACATCTCCAACACCCCCTTCCTCTCTTTCTCTGACCTTTCTCTCTCTCCCTTTCTCTCCCTTTCTTTCCTTTTGCCTTTCTCACTTGCTTCCCCGTCATTTAAAAACATTATCTTTGGTTGACGTACCTGATTCCAGTTTGCACTTTTGACTATTTCTTCTGAGTTGCTTCCTCTCTCTCTCTCTCTCTCTCTGTGCAGTCTTGTCCTATATCTCTATTTTTGCTTCACCTTAGCATTAATTTCTTATTTTTTCAAAGTGATAAATCCCCCCCCCCCTCCACCCAAAAAAAACAACAAACCCAGTATTGGACCCTGTGGTACGCCCATGCATAATGCAAATGTAGCAAGCACTCGAAGCACCTTGAAATAACCTATGAAGTGAAGTAGTGAAGGTTGGATTGGACAGACGTTGCCTAACATTTTAAACGCGCAAAACATTTAATCAAATGAAGCCCGCCAGCCCGCCCACCAGCCAGCCAGCTATGGGAGCCATTCAGAGTGCTCCTAAACCATGTGGTTGCATTGCACATTGTACAGGGAATTCTCCTTACAACTCTCTGACTAACTCTCTCACTTGTTCAGTGGGTTCCACGTAATTTGGATCAAATCGACGGCTTAAGAAGCAGACAGAGGGCACCGTGGTGGCGTGGTGAATGTCTGGTTTCAGAGCGCTGCTGTGTAACACATCCCTGGCTGTGTGAGGCGACAGGAGACGCAATAAAGGCAACAACGAAAGCAGTATCAAAGTGACAGTGCTACATCGCTGCAATAAGACATCTGTCTGTAGTGTATGTGTTTTTTTATCAGGCAGTTTGGTGTTTTGAAACACTGTTAAACATTGCCACCTAGTGGCGTGTCATAGTTTCTGCAAGGGAGCGAGGGCAGGAACTAGGCTTGGGCCAGGAACCTTATTATTTCTCATATCCCTCATCCTGAGATGATTTTTCTGTTCTTACATTGTTTGTAATCGATTGATTACATTTAGATGTTTGAAGCTTTTATTTTATCTTGACATTTTTGTCACGCACCATTTTTTTTTAACGTCTACCTTGCATTGTGTGTGAACCAGTCCGTGAGTAGTTTTGTCTTGATAATTGACACAGAAATGGGGATAAAAATAGAGAGTGTACAAGTATCTAAGAATTTGTATCTATATTTCAATGTATATATTTTAATATTGTGTACATTGCATTTAATTATTATGTCTATTATATCAGATAGGTGTATTGATGTGATTCTGTATTTACATGAAAAAAACTAATATTTGGAAAAACAATAACTATTGGTGTATCATGAAATGATGTAACAAAACAGCAGAGCAAATGTGCTCTGATTTTTTTTTTAATTATTCTTTCTATTTATTTATTTATAATGCTGAAGACTGTGTTTGGACCCGAGAATAGTGGAATATTTCTTTCTCACCTCCTGCTAATTGTGCCCCTTGGTCGTTTGCTCCAGATGCTCTGGGAGAGACTACTGAGTTGAAACACGCTGCCAGCTTCGTTTACTTTGCTACCCGTCGTCCCCTTAGTACCGTGCCGTAATTAGTCAAATGTGAATAATATTGGTTGCTGCACATCCATTTGGAGAAAAAAAAATATGATTAAAAAAAATCAGTCAATCCTTGTTTCTTCGATAGCAGATAGCGAAGGTGGTGCATCAGTACTTTCAGTACTTCACCAGTTTGAATAAAACTCTGAGTATGGAATGAGGCAAAGCCCTGAGCACAATAAGGGTGGAATTTGTGAAGGGAAACTATTCAGGATCTGCATATCGCATATAAAATGTAATCCTCATTGTGACTCATTGCCACGACCGGTAGACTGAGAATACAGACACCCATCCCATTCCCTACACGTCCTTTATTGTACAGTATTGAGACATAAATGTAAATATACTTTTCTTTGTGTATTTGTGTGAACACATGAGAATAATTTTACCATGCAGTGAAATTATGAGTCTTCTGCCTTTTTGTTTGTTTAATTGTAAAGATGAAAAATGAAAAGGAACATTTAAAAAAAAAAAAAAAATACAAACGATATCTTCAAAAAGCAATAAAGGTTATTCTGGAGGTAGCTGACGTGTGTCTGACTCAATTGTGTATTGCGTGACCAAAAAAAAGCTCTCTGGTTTTAGTGACTAATGCAGGTGTTGATTAAGTGGAAAAACCTGATATCACACACACACCTTCAGAGGTGGGTGAGAACCTGGTATGTATTCTAATCCTGTTCAGTTTGGAACTATAGACAATCTGTCACTGGCAGACCACCTCTGGCTGTCTCAGTCTGCCTCTATAATAATAATAATAATAATAATAATATCTTTATTTTATATTGCGCTTTTTCAGATACCCAAAGTCGCAGATTACAGAGTCATAGGGGGGGGGGGGGGGTATTACAGACAGGGGGGACAACACAAGCATACACAGCACAGACAGAAAAAACAGAGTTATTGAGATGTAACAGGGGGTAGAAGTGTAGGCAGTCTATGTCAAACTCAAATACACAGAGGGCCGAAATAAAAAATAAGGGTGTAAGTTGAGGGCCGGACAGTGGGGCAAGC
>NW_027666763.1:0-2500 GCF_963457725.1 Sprattus sprattus | reverse complement strand
ATTTTCATTTTATATCCTGCTTCTCTCTCTCTCTCTCTCTCTCTCTCTCTCTCTCTCTCTCTCCCCTCCCTCCCTCCCTCTCTCTCTCTCTCTCTCTCTTCTCTCTCTCTCTCTCTCTCTCTCTCTCTCTCTCTCTCTCTCTCTCTCTCTCATCCCTCTCATCGCCATCACTCCTTCCATCTGACAGACTCTAGCTCATCCTAGTGTGTGTGATGTGTCGTGACATAGACAGCTTATTTTATCAGCTCATTCAAGAGGCCGCCACTGGTGGTTGTAGCACTCATCGGCAGAGGGATTGTCTCCACACACACACACGCGCACACACACACACACACACACACACACACACACACACACACACACACACAGCTAGCTAGCCTGTAGCCTCCAGTCTGTAACTGTGTTCCCTTACTCTCAAATCATGCCCTCCGTCATTTGTCAGTTCTGATGGATTAGCTCCACTGGCCTGTAGGCCATTGATTGACTCGGCTTGGCTGTGTTGGTGTGTATTGACTAAGCCTGGTTGCCTGTGGGACTCTATGATGTTATTTGCAGGGCTGTGTGTGTGTGTGTCTGTGGTGTGTGTGTGTGTGTGTGTGTGTGTGTGTGTGTGTGTTTTGTGTTTCTGTGTTGTGTGTGTCTGTGTATGTGTGTGTGTGTGTGTGTGTGCGTGTGTGTGTGCAGCCCTGCTGGCCTGAACTGGGTGAAGCTATTTTGGGGTCTGTGTTTGGTGTGTGTGTCCATCTATGGCTGTGTTCGATTGCTTTGTTCTTGCCCTCTGCTGACCCGTCGCTAAAGGCCTCCTGAGGCTGGGGTGTGTGTGTGTGTGTGTGTGTGTGTGTGTGTAGTGTGTGTGTGTAGTGTGTGTGTGTAGTGTGTGTGTGTGTGTGTGTGTGTGTAGTGTGTGAGAGGCTCGGTGCCGGTTCCTGAGACACGAGCTCCGTGCCTGTCCAGACTGACTGGTTGCTGCTGTGTGTGTGTGTGTGTGTGTGTGTGTGTGTGTGTGTGTGTGTGTGTGTGTGTGTGTGTGTGTGTGTGTGTGTGCATGTGTGACTGGTGGTTGCCGTCTGCCGAGACATCTGGCTGAGAAGTGTCCAGGTGTCTGCCTGAGGACTGAGGGAAAATGGACGACACACCCTCTCTCTCAGGCGTCTCGCTGCCGTGCCTCCTGTTTGTTATGAAAACATGCGTGTGTGTGTGTGCGTGTGTGTGTGTGTGTTTGTGCACAGGAGTGGAGAGAATGACGCTATGGCCTGTTCCCGGCAGCAGGAGAAGGCACTCTCTGTGGGAGAGTTTGTGTGTGTGTGTGTGTGTGTGTGTGTGGGAGAGTTAGGGGGTGATGTTTGTGTGTGTGTGTGTGTATGTGTGTGTGGGAGAGTTAGGGGGTGATGTGTGTGTGTGTGTGTGTGTGTGTGTGTGTGTGTGTGGGAGAGAGTTAGGGGGTGATGTGTCAACTCTCTCTGGCTACTGGGGGAAGTCTGCCTGGGCAGGGCAGGGCTGGGAGGGAGGGCACAGGGCAGGGATGGGAGGAGGGCACTGGGGCAAGGGCTGGGAGGAGGGCACTGGGCAGGGCAGGGCAGGGCAGGGCTGGGAGGAGGGCACAGTGCTGGGATGGGCAGGGCAGGGCAGGGCTGAGCGGAGGGCACAGTGCTGGGAGGAGGGCACTGGCCCTTAGCACTGAACACAGGCAGCCTGTCCAGGCAGGCGTGTGGAGGAATCAACAGCTCTCTGTGTTGCCACTGGAGCGCTTTTGGGTGTGTTGTTGTGTGAGAGTTCATTTGTGTGTGTGTGTGTGTGTGTGTGTGTGTGTGTGTGTGTGTGTGTGTGTGAGAGAGAGTGAATTTAGAGGAAGCCCATGTTTGAGGCTGATGCCCCTTACAAGTGCAGATTAGACAATGTGCGTGTGTGTAGACTGTTTGTGTGAATTGTGTGTGTGTGTGTGTGTGTGTGTGTGTGTGTGTGTGTGTGTGTGTGTGTCTTCTAATCAGTGTTTCCTGTGTGTGTGTGACATGCAGGCGCAGATGTCTCCGAAGGCTGAAATGGACAGCTTTGTCTCAATGAGGAAATGTTTGTGCTCATGCCTCTGTGCTCACGTGCTGCTACTGGGCACATGGGGGGAGGGGTGTGTGTGTGTGTGTGTGTGTGTGTGTGTGTGTGTGTGTCTTTGACTGTGTCACTGTGTAACTGTGTGAGAGTGTGAGGATGTGTGGAAATGCTTCAGCAGTAGGCTTTGGAGCTGAGTGGCCTTGGGAAGCTGTTTGTGTGTATGTCTCTGTGTGTGTGTGTGTGTGTGTGTGTGTGTGTGTGTGTGTGTGATGTTGTGGAGGGAAGCTGGTGATGGGTGTGGCTAACACACATCCACGTGTGAAGGGAGGAGGAAGAGGAGATAATTTGGGATGGAGAGAGTTTGATTGAGTGAGAGTGGGGAGAATAGAGAGAGAGAGAAAGAGAGAGAGCACTAGATGAAGGGAGTAGTGGAGTGAAGAGAATGAACTCTTTC
>NW_027666766.1:12500-15000 GCF_963457725.1 Sprattus sprattus | reverse complement strand
TGTGTGTGTGTGTGTGCTCCTCTGTGTGTTTAAAGCTCTCCTGAGTGCCCCAAAGAACAGCGCTGTCTGAAAAGTCTTCCTCAAAAGAGAGCAGAGGGAGAGCACAAATGTGTGTGTGTGTGTGTGTCTGTGTGTGTGTGTGTGTGTGTGTGTGTGTTCGGTGTCTCAGGAAAGAGAGTAGAGGGAGAGCACAGGGGAAGATGCTGGCTGCTGTACAAAGGCAAGGAGGTGACAGGGGGACAGAGTGTGTGTGTGTGTGTCTCAGAAACATCAGGCCAGGGCACAGCACTAAAAAAACAAGCAGGGGAAACGGGGATGAAGAGAAGAGGACGCCCCTCTTGTTAACTGCACTGTACTCACACACACACACACACACACACACACACACACACACACACACACACACACACACACACACACAGTTAAATGCAATGTACTCACACACACGCATTGAAAGGTAGGACACATTCAAAGTCATAGCAACCACATGCTACAGCTATGATACGCGCGTGCATACATGCTTTACACACACACACTTAATATACACAAACACACACCTAATATACACTCACACACCTAATACACATACACCTAATACACACTCATACACCTAATATACACACACACATATATATATATGTATATATACTGTATATATTTTTTATTTATTTTCTTTATTCTTATATATTTTCATTTGTATTGCATCTAAAAATGTCAAACACCTTTAGCAATCCTGAATTTAAAAACATATCACTGCAAATTATTTTCATTCTTTCATTTTTTCATGAAACATAGACAAACTCCCTCATCATAAAAGAATGACCGTTAATAAATGAAGGCATGCATTTGTTAAATCACTAATAAAAGTTACAAACACAAACACACACACACACACCTCCATCCCTTTGCTCTTTGAGGCTATGCTGTATGTATGGGGGTGTTTGTGTGTCTGCAGGCATGTGTGTGTTGCGCAGGTGTATGGTGTGTGTGTGTGTGTGTGTGTACACGAGTGTGCGTCTGTTAGCACACATATCATGCATGTGTATCTGTGTGTTTTGTTGTTGCTAGAAATGCATGCCTGTTCCTCTGTGACCTTAGCGTCTGTCTATACATACGAGTCCTTATATATCTGTGCGTAAATATTTGTGTCCATATGCTGTATGCTGATGTCTGTTTGCTTTTGTGTTTACTGTATGAGCACGAGAGAGCCTGTGTACACGGTGTGTGTGTGTGTGTGTGTGTGTGTGTGTGTGTATTATGCACACATGTTCTGCTTATTATTATGCTCTGATGTGTGTTATGTATGTTCCTGTGTGTGGTCTGTGTGCATGTATATTTTTTATGATGTGTGTTATGGTGAGTGCTACTTAGTGTTATGGTGTGTTATGCATATGTGTGTACTCTGTTGAGAGTGCTATATATGTTTGTGTTTTTATGCTCCTGTGTGTCTGTGTAGGCAATTATCTGTGTGCTATGCATGTGTGTGTGTGCTGTTGTGTGTTAAGCATGTGTGTGTGTGCGATGTTGTGTGTGAAGCATGTGTGTGTGTGCGCGGTGGTGTGTTAAGCATGTGTGTGTGTGCGCTGTTGTGTGTTAAGCAACTGTGTGCATGTGCGTGTGTTTGTGCGTGTGTTTCCTCCGCATCTATGTATGCAGGTTTGTTTGCTCTTTTATGTTATTCATCCGTGTGTGCTACGTTGTGTGTTATGCATGTGTTTGTGTGTGTGTGAGTGTTGTGTGCTCCTGTATGTTCTGTGTGTGTGTGTGTGTGTGTGTGTGTGGTGTGTGTGTGTGTGTGTGTGTGTGTTGTATGCTCCTGTATGTTCTGTGTGTGTGCGTTTGTGCGTGTGTGCTGATGTGTGTTTAACGGAGTAAGGCAGCACAGTGCTGTGTGTCTCTCATTGCCCCAGTGTAATGCATGTGTGTGTGTGTGTGTGTGTGTGTGTGTGTGTGTGTGTGTGTGTGTGTGTGTGTATGTGTGTGTGTGTGTGTGTGTGTGTGTGTGTGCGTGTGTGTGTGTGTGTGTGTATGTGTGTGTGTGTGTGCCTCTCCTTGCCCCAGTGACTGATGGCACAGGGCCAGTGGTGATGCTCTTCTCCCGAGTAGAGAGGGAGAGAGAGAGAGAGAGAGAGAGAGAGAGAGAGAAAGAGAGGGATGGAGAGAGAGATAGCGGCAAGAAGGGAGGAGAGGGAGATAGATAAAAAGAGAGTGAAAGAAATGTATGAGAGAGGCAGGAAGAAAGATAGAGGGATTGGGGGGAGACATAGACAGCTAATGACAGAGAGAGATGGATAGATAGAAAGAAAGAGAGAGTGGGAGAGAGAGACGGGGAATGAGTGAGAGAAAGAGAGAGAGAGAGGCAGAGAGAGATAGAAATAGATAGATAGGAATAGAGAATAGGAGTGAAAGACAGTGAGAGAAATGTATGAGTCAGGAAGGGAGTGAGAGAAAGAGAGATAAAGACACTTGTGTGTGTGAGAGAGATAGAAAGACAGAGACA
>NW_027666766.1:2500-5000 GCF_963457725.1 Sprattus sprattus | reverse complement strand
AAACTAGGCACTAACCAGTCTTGTTTTATGATCTAAACTAGGCACTAATCAGTCGTGTTTTATGATCTAAACTAGGCACTAATCAGTCGTGTTTTATGATCTAAACTAGGCACTAACCAGTCTTCTTTATGTTCTCAACTAGGCACTAACCAGTCTTGTTTTATGATCTAAACTAGGCACTAACCAGTCTTGTTTTATGATCTAAACTAGGCACTAACCAGTCTTGTTTTATGTTCTAAACTAGGCACTAACCAGTCTTGTTTTATGATCTAAACTAGGCACTAACCAGCCTTGTTTTATGTTCTAAACTAGGCACTAACCAGTCTTGATCTCTCACACTAACCAGTCTTGTTTTATGATCTAAACTAGGCACTAACCAGTCTTGTTTTATGATCTAAACTAGGCACTAACCAGTCTTGTTTTATGATCTAAACTAGGCACTAACCAGTCTTGTTTTATGATCTAAACTAGGCACTAACCAGTCGTGTTTTATGATCTCACACACTAACCCATGTTGTGCTGCTTAACACAGACTCCATTGGTCCAATGGCACATGCACAATATTGATATTGGAAATGCAGTACAACACAGGGAAAGCAGTAGTGGCCAGACAGATGCTCCGGAACATAACCCTTTATTTAAATAGTTACAATAGCCATGTTGAAATTAATCTGTGAATGAATGAATCAAATGACTCTAAATAAATGAATGAATGAATGAATGAGTGAACGAATAAATGAAATGAATCATGTCATGAATGAATGAAATGAATCATGGAATGAATGACTGAATGAATGAATGAAATCAATCAGTGAATGAATGAATGAAATGAATCAGTGAATGAATAAATGAAATAAATCAGTGACTGAATGCCTCAATAAATGAATAAATGAAATTAATCAGTGAATGAATGACTCAATAAATGAATCAGTGAATGGATGAATGAAACAAATCAGTGACTGAATGCCTCAATAAATGAATGAAATGAATCAGTGAATGGATGAATGAAACAAATCAGTGAATACATTACTGAATTATATTAATCAGTGAATTAATTAATTAATCAATGCAGTGTTGGGGTGCGTCATGAAAGCCTTTGAGGCTCAGGGGCTCAGCGCTGAGTAAGTCTGTAGCTCAACTCCCATCTCTGGGGTCGTGTGTGTGTGTGTGTGTGTGTGTGTGTGTGTGTGTGTGTGTGTGTGTGTGTGTGTGTGTATGTTCATCTCTGGGGTCATGGAGGCTTGTGTTAACCTCTAAACTCTCCTCAACACATAACATACATAAAACAGGAACACAAACACACACGGAGACACACATTAACACACACACTGGCACACACACACACTCACACACACACACACACACACACACACACACACACACACACACACACACACACACACACACACACACACACTCAGACATGCATAAAAGATAAAACCTCTGCTTGACTGTGACCATATGTGGCGTGGCTTCTTTATAGACCCACAGGAGGATGCTTGTGTGTGCACGCTAACACACTACTGTGTGTGTGTGTGTGTGTGTGTGTGTGTGTGTGCACGCTAACACACTAACACAGCGGCAGGCTTTAAAGTGTGGCCAGGGACGTCGTGTTTACAGTAGTTACTCTCTCCCCCGCCGCATCGCTCAACGCATCCCAACTGCAGCCGGGTTTAGGGGTGTTTGCCCGGGGAGCCCAGTGTGTAAATCACGGATAGGGTTTGTGTCACATGCCACTGTATGAGTGTGAGGATGTGTGAGTGAGTGAGAGAGTGTGTATTTGAGTATGCAAGTGTGTGTAAGTGTGGAATTGAGGTGTGTGTCTGTGATAAAAAGTATTTTTATTTTATGAAAAGACATTGGGGACAAAGCATGAGTCATATGATTTGACATATAATTTTGTGATGTATGTCTGTGTCATGTATGTCTATATATCCCATGTCTTTGTGCAGGTGTGTGAGTAGTGTGGCATGTCTTTGTCCATGTGTGTGTGTGTGTGTCTGTGTGGCATGTCTTTGTCTATGTGTGTGTGAGTGTGGCATGTCTTTGTGCATGTGTGTGTGAGTGTGGCATGTCTTTGTCCATCTTTGTGTGTGTCTGTGTGGCATTTCTTTGTGCAGGTGTGTGTGAGTGTGTGGCGTGTCTTTGTCCGTGTGTGTGTGAGTGTGGCATGTCTTTGTCCATCTTTGTGTGTGTCTGTGTGGCATTTCTTTGTGCAGGTGTGTGTGAGTGTGTGGCGTGTCTTTGTCCGTGTGTGTGTGAGTGTGGCATGTCTTTGTCCATGTGTGTGTGTCTGTGTGGCATGTCTTTGTGCATGTGTGTGTGAGTGTGGCATGTCTTTGTGCATGTGTGTATTAGTAGTGTGGCATGCCTTTGTGCATGTGTGTGTGAGTGTGGCATGTCTTTGTCCATGTGTGTGTGAGTGGCATGTCTTTGTCCATGTGTGTGTGAGTGGCATGTCTTTGTGCATGTGTGTGTCTGGCATGTTTTTGTCCATGTG
>NW_027666767.1:95000-105761 GCF_963457725.1 Sprattus sprattus | reverse complement strand
CCCTCCCTCCCGCCACTCCATCTCTCATCTCTCTCTCCCACCTCTCTCATCTCTCCTCTCCTCCCTCTCGTCCATCTCTCGCTCCCTCCCTCCCTCTCACCATCACTCCTCACCTCCCTCACACTCTCCATCTCTCCTCTCCCTCCCATCTCTCCATCTCTCCACTCCCTCACTCCCTCTCTCCACACCCTCCCCTCTCACCATCTCTCCACTCCTCCCTCCCTCTCTCCCTCTCTCCCTCTCCCTCCCTCTCCCTCTCCACTCTCCTCTCCTCCCTCTCACATCTCTCCACACCCTCTCACCATCTCCAACTCTCCTCTCCTCCCTCTCTCACATCTCTCCTCTCCCTCTCTCCCCTCTCTCCTCTCCCTCTCTCCACTCTCTCCATCTCTCAATCTCCCTCTCTCCTCTCTCCCTCCCTCTCCCTCCACTCTCCATCTCTCCTCCCTCCCTCTCCTCCATCTCTCCACTCCCTCACTCCCTCTCTCCTCTCTCCTCTCCATCTCTCCATCTCCCTCCCTCCCTCTCTCCATCTCTCCTCTCCCTCCCTCCCTCTCTCCATCTCTCCTCCTCTCCCTCCCTCTCTCCATCTCTCCTCTCCCTCTCTCCATCTCTCCATCTCTCCTCCTCCCTCTCTCCTCTCTCCATCTCTCCTCCTCTCTCCATCTCTCCATCTCTCCTCTCCCTCCCTCTCTCCATCTCTCCCTCCCTCTCTCCATCTCTCCTCTCCTCCCTCTCCATCTCTCCTCTCTCCCTCCCTCTCTCCATCTCTCCACTCCCTCTCTCCTCTCTCCTCTCCCTCCCTCCTCTCTCCATCTCTCCTCTCCCTCCCTCCCTCTCTCCATCTCTCCTCTCCCTCCTCCCTCTCTCCATCTCTCCTCTCCTCCTCCCTCTCTCATCTCCCTCCCTCCTCCCTCTCTCCTCTCTCCTCCCTCTCTCCATCTCTCCCATCCCTTCCTCCCTCTCTCCATCTCTCCTCTCCCTCCTCCCTCTCTCCATCTCTCCTCTCCCTCCCTCTCTCCATCTCTCCTCTCCCTCCCTCCCTCTCTCCATCTCTCCCTCCCTTCCTCCCTCTCTCCATCTTCTCCTCTCCCTCCCTCTCTCCATCTCTCCTCTCCCTCCTCCCTCTCTCCATCTCTCCATCTCTCCTCTCCTTCCTCCCTCTCTCCATCTCTCCTCTCCCTCCCTCCCTCTCTCCATCTCTCCTCTCCCTCCCTCCCTCTCTCCATCTCTCCACTCCCTCCCTCTCTCCATCTCTCCATCTCTCCCTCCCTCTCTCCATCTCTCTCTCCCTCCCTCCCTCTCTCCATCTCTCCTCTCCCTCCCTCCCTCCCTCCCTCTCTCCATCTCTCCTCTCCCTTCCTCCCTCTCTCCATCTCTCCTCTCCCTCTCCTCCCTCTCTCCCTCCCTCCCTCTCTCCATCTCTCCTCTCCTTCCTCCCTCTCTCCATCTCTCCTCTCCCTCCCTCCCTCTCTCCATCTCTCCCTCCCTCCCTCTCCCTCCCTCTCTCCATCTCTCCTCTCCCTTCCTCCCTCTCTCCATCTCTCCTCTCCCTCCCTCCCTCTCTCCATCTCTCCTCCTCCCTCCCTCCCTCTCTCCATCTCTCCTCTCCTTCCTCCCTCTCTCTTCCATCTCTCCTCTCCCTCCTCCCTCTCTCCCCTCCCTCCCTCTCTTCCATCTCTCCTCTCCCTTCCTCCCTCTCTCCATCTCTCCTCTCCCTTCCTCCCTCTCTCCATCTCTCCTCCTCCTCCCTCCCTCTCTTCCATCTCTCCTCTCCTTCTCCCTCTCTCCATCTCTCCTCTCCCTCCTCCCTCTCTCCATCTCTCCTCCCTCCCTCCCTCCCTCTCTCCATCTCTCCTCTCCCTCCCTCTCTCCATCTCTCCTCTCCTTCCTCCCTCTCTCCATCTCTCCTCTCCCTCCTCCCTCTCTCCATCTCTCCCTCCCTCCCTCCCTCCCTCTCTCCATCTCTCCTCTCCCTCCCTCCCTCTCTCCATCTCTCCTCTCCCTCCCTCTCTCATCTCTCCACTCCCTCCCTCCATCTCTCCATCTCTCCTCTCCATCTCTCCTCCCTCTCTCCATCTCTCCTCTCCCTCCCTCTCTCCATCTCTCCACTCCCTCCTCCATCTCTCCATCTCTCCTCTCCATCTCTCCCTCCCTCTCTCCATCTCTCCTCTCCCTCCCTCTCTCCATCTCTCCCTCCCTCCCTCCCTCTCTCCATCTCTCCTCTCTCCTCCCTCTCTCCATCTCTCCTCTCCCTCCCTCCCTCTCTCCATCTCTCCTCTCCCTCCCTCTCTCCATCTCTCTCTCCCTCCCTCTCTCCATCTCTCCTCTCCCTCCCTCTCTCCATCTCTCCCTCCCTCCCTCCCTCTCTCCATCTCTCCTCTCCCTCCCTCCCTCTCTCCATCTCTCCTCTCCCTCCCTCCCTCTCTCCATCTCTCCTCTCCCTCCCTCCCTCTCTCCATCTCTCCTCTCCCTCCCTCTCTCCATCTCTCCTCTCCCTCCCTCCCTCTCTCCATCTCTCCTCTCCCTCCCTCTCTCCATCTCTCCCTCCCTCTCTCCATCTCTCCTCTCCCTCCCTCTCTCCATCTCTCCACTCCCTCCCTCCCTCTCTCCATCTCTCCTCTCCCTCCCTCCCTCTCTCCATCTCTCCTCTCCCTCCCTCCATCTCTCCATCTCTCCTCTTTCTCCCTCCCTCTCTCCATCTCTTCCTCCCTCTCTCCATCTCTCCTCTCCCTCCCTCCCTCTCTCCATCTCTCCTCTCCCTCCCTCCCTCTCTCCATCTCTCCTCTCCCTCCCTCTCTCCATCTCTCCTCTCCCTTCCTCCCTCTCTCCATCTCTCCTCTCCTCCCTCCCTCCTCTCTCCATCTCTCCTCTCCCTCCCTCCTCTCTCCATCTCTCCTCTCCCTCCCTCTCTCCATCTCTCTCTCCCTCCCTCCCTCTCTCCATCTCTCCTCTCCCTCCTCTCTCCATCTCTCCCTCCCTCTCTCCATCTCTCCACTCCCTCCCTCCTCTCTCCATCTCTCCTCTCCCTCCCTCCCTCTCTCCCCTCCTCCCTCTCTCCATCTCTCCTCTCCCTTCCTCCCTCTCTCCATCTCTCCTCTCCCTCCCTCCCTCTCTCCATCTCTCCACTCCCTCTCTCCATCTCTCCCTCCCTCCCTCCCTCCTCTCTCCATCTCTCCTCTCCCTCCTCTCTCCCTCCCTCTCTCCCTCCTCCCTCTCTCCATCTCTCCTCTCCCTCCCTCTCTCCATCTCTCCTCTCCCTCCCTCTCTCCATCTCTCCTCTCCCTCCCTCCCTCTCTCCATCTCTCCCTCTCCTCCCTCCCTCTCTCCATCTCTCCTCTCCCTCCCTCTCTCCATCTCTCCACTCCCTCCTCCCTCTCTCCATCTCTCCTCTCCTCCCTCTCTCCATCTCTCCTCTCCCTCCCTCCTCCCTCTCTCATCTCTCCTCTTTCTCTCCCTCCTCTCTCCATCTCTCCTCTCCTCCCTCTCTCCATCTCTCCTCTCCCTCCCTCCCTCTCTCCATCTCTCCATCCTCCCTCCTCCTCTCTCCATCTCTCCTCTCCCTCCCTTCCCTCCCTCTCTCCATCTCTCCTCTCCCTCCCTCCCTCTCTCCATCTCTCCTCTCCCTCCCTCTCTCCATCTCTCCCTCCCTCCCTCCCTCTCTCCATCTCTCCATCTCTCCCTCTCTCCCTCCCTCCCTCCTCTCTCCATCTCTCCTCTCCCTCCCTCTCTCCATCTCTCCATCTCTCCTCTCCCTCCCTCCCTCTCTCCATCTCTCCATCTCTCCTCTCCCTCCCTCCTCTCTCCATCTCTCCTCTCCCTCCCTCCCTCTCTCCATCTCTCCTCTCCCTCCCTCCCTCTCTCCATCTCTCCCTCCCTTCCTCCCTCTCTCCATCTCTCCTCTCCCTCCCTCCCTCTCTCCATCTCTCCTCTCCCTCCCTCCATCTCTCCATCTCTCCTCTCCCTTCCTCCCTCTCTCCATCTCTCCTCTCCCTCCCTCCCTCTCTCCATCTCTCCTCTCCCTCCCCTCCCTCTCTCCATCTCTCCCTCCCTCCTCCCTCTCTCCATCTCTCCCTCCCTCCCTCCCTCTCTCCATCTCTCCCTCCCTTCCTCCCTCTCTCCATCTCTCCTCTCCCTCCCTCCCTCTCTCCATCTCTCCCTCCCTTCCTCCCTCTCTCCATCTCTCCTCTCCCTCCCTCCCTCTCTCCATCTCTCCTCTCCCTCCCTCCCTCTCTCCATCTCTCCTCTCCCTCCTCCCTCTCTCCATCTCTCCCTCCCTTCCTCCCTCTCTCCATCTCTCCTCTCCCTCCCTCCCTCTCTCCATCTCTCCTCTCCCTCCCTCCATCTCTCCATCTCTCCTCTCCCTTCCTCCCTCTCTCCATCTCTCCTCTCCCTCCTCCCTCTCTCCATCTCTCCCTCCCTCCCTCCCTCTCTCCATCTCTCCCTCCCTTCCTCCCTCTCTCCATCTCTCCTCTCCCTCCCTCCCTCTCTCCATCTCTCTCTCCTCCCTCCCTCCCTCCTCTCTCCATCTCTCCCTCCCTTCCTCCCTCTCTCCATCTCTCCTCTCCCTCCTCCCTCTCTCCATCTCTCCTCTCCCTCCCTCCTCTCTCCATCTCTCCACTCCCTCCCTCCCTCTCTCCATCTCTCCCTCCCTCCCTCTCTCCATCTCTCCATCTCTCCACTCCCTCTCTCCATCTCTCCCTCCCTCCCTCCCTCCCTCTCTCCATCTCTCCTCTCCCTCCCTCTCTCCATCTCTCCTCTCCCTCCCTCCCTCTCTCCATCTCTCCTCTCCCTCCCTCTCTCCATCTCTCCTCTCCCTCCTCCCTCTCTCCATCTCTCCTCTCCCTCCCTCCCTCTCTCCATCTCTCCTCTCCTCCCTCCCTCTCTCCATCTCTCCTCTCCCTCCCTCTCTCCATCTCTCCTCTCCCTCCCTCTCTCTCCATCTCTCCTCTCCCTCCCTCCCTCTCTCCATCTCTCCACTCCCTCTCTCCATCTCTCCATCTCTCCTCTCCCTCCCTCTCTCCATCTCTCCTCCCTCTCTCCATCTCTCCACTCCCTCTCTCCATCTCTCCTCTCCCTCCCTCCCTCTCTCCATCTCTCCACTCCTCTCTCCATCTCTCCATCTCTCCTCTCCCTCCCTCTCTCCATCTCTCCCTCCCTCTCTCCATCTCTCCACTCCCTCTCTCCATCTCTCCCTCCCTCCCTCCCTCTCTCCATCTCTCCTCTCCCTCCCTCTCTCCATCTCTCCTCTCCCTCCCTCTCTCCATCTCTCCCTCCCTCCCTCCCTCTCTCCATCTCTCCACTCCCTCCCTCTCTCCATCTCTCCTCCTCCTCCATCTCTCCTCTCCCTCCCTCCCTCCCTCTCTCCATCTCTCCATCTCTCCATCTCTCCTCTCCCTCCCTCCCTCTCTCCATCTCTCCCTCCCTCTCTCCATCTCTCCTCTCCCTCCCTCCCTCTCTCCATCTCTCCACTCCCTCTCCATCTCTCCATCTCTCCACTCCCTCCTCTCTCTCCATCTCTCCTCTCCCTCCCTCTCTCCATCTCTCCTCTCCCTCCCTCTCTCTCATCTCTCCTCTCCCTCCCTCCCTCTCTCCATCTCTCCACTCTCCTCTCCTCCCTCTCTCCATCTCTCCTCTCCCTCCCTCCCTCTCTCCATCTCTCCCTCCCTCTCTCCATCTCTCCACTCCCTCTCTCCATCTCTCCCTCCCTCCCTCCTCCCTCTCTCCATCTCTCCTCTCCCTCCCTCCCTCTCTCCATCTCTCCTCTCCCTCCCTCCCTCTCTCCATCTCTCCTCTCCCTCCCTCTCTCCATCTCTCCTCTCCCTCCCTCTCTCCATCTCTCCTCTCCCTCCCTCCCTCTCTCCATCTCTCCCTCCCTCTCTCCATCTCTCCATCTCTCCTCTCCCTCCCTCTCTCCATCTCTCCCTCCCTCTCTCCATCTCTCCACTCCCTCTCTCCATCTCTCCCTCCCTCCCTCCCTCCCTCTCTCCATCTCTCCTCTCCTCCCTCCCTCTCTCCATCTCTCCTCTCCCTCCCTCTCTCCATCTCTCCCTCCCTTCCTCCCTCTCTCCATCTCTCCTCTCCCTCCCTCCCTCTCTCCATCTCTCCTCTCCCTCCCTCTCTCCATCTCTCCTCTCCCTCCCTCCCTCTCTCCATCTCTCCTCCCTTCCTCCCTCTCTCCATCTCTCCTCCTCCCTCCCTCTCTCCATCTCTCCTCTCCCTCCCTCCCTCTCTCCATCTCTCCATCTCTCCTCTCCCTTCCTCCCTCTCTCCATCTCTCCTCTCCCTCCCTCCCTCTCTCCATCTCTCCTCTCCCTCCCTCCCTCTCTCCATCTCTCCTCTCCCTTCCTCCCTCTCTCCATCTCTCCTCTCCCTCCCTCCCTCTCTCCCCTCCCTCCCTCTCTCCATCTCTCCTCTCTCCCTTCCTCCCTCTCTCCATCTCTCCTCTCCCTCCCTCCCTCTCTCCATCTCTCCCTCCCTCCCTCCCTCCCTCTCTCCATCTCTCCTCTCCCTCCCTCCCTCTCTCCATCTCTCCTCTCCCTCCCTCTCTCCATCTCTCCACTCCTCCCTCCTCTCCATCTCTCCTCTCCATCTCTCCCTCCCTCTCTCCATCTCTCCTCTCCCTCCCTCTCTCCATCTCTCCACTCCCTCCCTCCATCTCTCCATCTCTCCTCTCCATCTCTCCCTCCCTCTCTCCATCTCTCCTCTCCCTCCCTCTCTCCATCTCTCCCTCCCTCCCTCCCTCTCTCCATCTCTCCTCTCCCTCCCTCCCTCTCTCCATCTCTCCTCTCCCTCCCTCTCTCCATCTCTCCTCCCTCTCTCCATCTCTCCTCTCCCTCCCTCTCTCCATCTCTCCCTCCCTCCCTCCCTCTCTCCATCTCTCCTCTCCCTCCCTCTCCATCTCTCCTCTCCCTCCCTCCCTCTCCATCTCTCCTCTCCCTCCCTCCCTCTCTCCATCTCTCCTCTCCCTCCCTCCTCTCTCCATCTCTCCTCTCCCTCCCTCTCTCCATCTCTCCTCTCCCTCCCTCTCTCCATCTCTCCTCTCCCTCCCTCCCTCTCTCCATCTCTCCTCTCCCTCCCTCTCTCCATCTCTCCCTCCCTCTCTCCATCTCTCCTCTCCCTCCTCTCTCCATCTCTCCACTCCCTCCCTCCCTCTCTCCATCTCTCCTCTCCCTCCCTCCCTCTCTCCATCTCTCCTCTCCCTCCCTCCATCTCTCCATCTCTCCTCTTCTCCCTCCCTCTCTCCATCTCTCCTCTCCCTCCCCCTCTCTCCATCTCTCCTCTCCCTCCCTCCCCTCTCCACTCTCCACTCCACCCTCTCTCCAACTCTCCTCTCCCTCCCTCTCTCCAACTCTCCTCTCCCTCCCTCCCTCTCTCCATCTCTCCTCTCCCTCCCTCTCTCCACACTCCCACCCTCACTCCATCTCCTCTCCCTCCCCTCCATCTCTCCATCTCTCCTCTCCCTCCCTCCCTCCCTCTCCACTCTCCTCTCCCCACCCACTCTCCATCTCTCCTCACCCTCCCTCCCTCTCTCCATCTCTCCTCTCCTCCCACCCTCACACCACACACCCTCCCACCCTCACACCATCTCTCCTCTCCCACCCTCCCTCACTCCATCTCTCCACACCCTCTCACCATCACTCCCTCCCACCCACTCACCATCTCACCCTCCCTCCCACCACACACCATCACTCCTCTCCCTCCCTCCCTCTCTCCATCTCTCCTCTCCCTCCCTCCCTCTCTCCATCTCTCCACACCCTCCCTCTCCATCTCTCCTCTCCCTCCCTCCCTCCCTCCCTCTCTCCATCTCTCCTCTCCTCCCTCCCACTCTCCATCTCTCCTCTCCCTCCCTCTCTCCATCTCTCCTCTCCCTCCCTCTCTCCATCTCTCCTCACCCTCCCTCCCTCTCACCAACTCACCACTCCCTCCCTCCCTCTCTCCATCTCACCACACCCTCCCACCCTCACACCAACACACCCACCCTCCCACACTCCATCTCTCCTCTCCCCTCCCTCACTCCATCTCACCTCACCCACCCTCACTCCATCTCTCCACTCCCTCCCACTCTCCATCACTCCTCTCCCTCCCTCACTCCATCACCCTCCCTCCTCCCACTCTCCACTCCCACTCACCATCACTCCTCACCCTCCCCCTCACTCCATCTCACCACCCCACCTCCACACACCACACCCACTCCCTCCCTCTCCATCTCCCTCCCTCCTCCACTCCCACCCCTCTCCCATCACTCCCTCCCTCCCACCCTCACTCCAACTCACCTCTCCCTCCCTCCCTCACTCCATCACTCCACTCCCACCCTCCCTCACTCCAACTCTCCTCTCCCTCCCTCACTCCACTCACCTCTCCCCCTCCCTCTCTCCATCTCTCCTCACCCACCCTCCCTCTCACCATCTCTCCACACCCCTCCCACCATCTCACCATCTCTCCACTCCCTCCCTCACTCCATCTCTCCACCCTCCCTCTCCATCTCTCCACTCCCTCCCTCCCACACACCCACTCTCCACTCCCACTCTCCCATCTCTCCATCTCACCTCTCCTCCCTCACACCATCTCACCACTCACCCTCCCACCCACACTCCAACACTCCCTCCCACACACCAACACTCCACTCCCACCACCACTCCCCACCCCTCCCTCCCTCCCTCACACCATCTCTCCTCTCCCTCCCTCCCACTCTCCAACACACCCACCCACCCACCACTCACCATCACTCCTCTCCCTCCTCTCTCCATCTCTCCTCTCCCTCCCTCACTCCATCTCTCCTCACCCACCCTCCCTCACACCAACACTCCACCCTCACTCCAACACACCACACCCCTCCCACCCTCACACCATCACTCCCCCCTCACCATCTCCCACTCCCTCACACCATCACTCCCTCCCTCCCTCCCACCCTCTCTCCATCTCTCCTCTCCCTCCCTCCCACTCACCACTCTCCACTCCCACCCTCACACCACTCTCCCACCCTCCACCCACTCTCCATCTCTCCTCTCCCTCCCTCCCTCTCTCCAACCTCCTCTCCCTCCCTCTCTCCATCTCTCCTCACCACCCTCCCACTCTCCATCTCTCCACCCTCCTCCCTCTCCATCTCTCCTCTCCCTCCCTCCCTCACTCCATCTCTCCTCTCCCTCCCTCCCTCTCTCCATCTCTCCTCTCCCTTCCTCCCTCTCTCCATCTCCTCTCCTCCCTCCCTCTCCCATCTCTCCTCTCCCTCCTCCCTCTCTCCATCTCTCCTCCCTCCCTCCCTCTCTCCATCTCTCCCTCCCTTCCTCCCTCTCTCCATCTCTCCTCTCCCTCCCTCCCTCTCTCCATCTCTCCTCTCCCTCCCTCCCTCTCTCCATCTCTCCTCTCCCTCCCTCCCTCTCTCCATCTCTCCTCTCCCTCCCTCCCTCTCTCCATCTCTCCCTCCCTTCCTCCCTCTCTCCATCTCTCCTCTCCCTCCCTCCCTCTCTCCATCTCTCCTCACCCTCCCTCCCTCTCTCCATCTCTCCACTCCCTCCCTCCCTCTCTCCATCTCTCCCTCCCTCCCTCTCTCCATCTCTCCATCTCTCCACTCCCTCTCTCCATCTCTCCCTCCCTCCCTCCCTCCCTCTCTCCATCTCTCCTCTCCCTCCCTCTCTCCATCTCTCCTCTCCCTCCCTCCCTCTCTCCATCTCTCCTCTCCCTCCCTCTCTCCATCTCTCCTCTCCCTCCCTCCCTCTCTCCATCTCTCCTCTCCCTCCCTCCTCTCTCCATCTCTCCTCTCCCTCCCTCCCTCTCTCCATCTCTCCTCTCCCTTCCTCCCTCTCTCCATATCTCCTCTCCCTCCCTCCCTCTCTCCATCTCTCCTCTCCCTCCCTCCCTCTCTCCATCTCTCCTCTCCCTCCCTCCCTCTCTCCATCTCTCCTCTCCCTCCCTCCCTCTCTCCATCTCTCCTCTCCCTCCCTCCCTCTCTCCATCTCTCCTCTCCCTCCCTCCCTCTCTCCATCTCTCCTCTCCCTCCCTCCCTCTCTCCATCTCTCCTCTCCCTCCCTCCCTCTCTCCATCTCTCCTCTCCCTCCCTCTCTCCATCTCTCCCTCCCTTCCTCCCTCTCTCCATCTCTCCTCTCCCTCCCTCCCTCTCTCCATCTCTCCCTCCCTTCCTCCCTCTCTCCATCTCTCCTCTCCCTCCCTCCCTCTCTCCATCTCTCCTCTCCCTCCCTCCCTCTCTCCATCTCTCCTCTCCCTCCCTCCCTCTCTCCATCTCTCCCTCCCTTCCTCCCTCTCTCCATCTCTCCTCTCCCTCCCTCCCTCTCTCCATCTCTCCTCTCCCTCCCTCCATCTCTCCATCTCTCCTCTCCCTCTCCCTCTCTCCATCTCTCCTCTCCCTCCCTCCTCTCTCCATCTCTCCTCTCCCTCCCTCCCTCTCTCCATCTCTCCCTCCCTCCCTCCCTCTCTCCATCTCTCCCTCCCTTCCTCCCTCTCTCCATCTCTCCTCTCCCTCCCTCCCTCTCTCCATCTCTCCTCTCCCTCCCTCCCTCTCTCCATCTCTCCTCTCCCTCCCTCCCTCTCTCCATCTCTCCTCTCCCTCCCTCCCTCTCTCCATCTCTCCCTCCCTTCCTCCCTCTCTCCATCTCTCCTCTCCCTCCCTCCCTCTCTCCATCTCTCCTCTCCCTCCCTCCCTCTCTCCATCTCTCCACTCCCTCCCTCCCTCTCTCCATCTCTCCCTCCCTCCCTCTCTCCATCTCTCCATCTCTCCACTCCCTCTCTCCATCTCTCCCTCCC
>NW_027666767.1:77500-87500 GCF_963457725.1 Sprattus sprattus | reverse complement strand
ACTCTTTCATGTTAGTGATCTTAGTTACCATGTACACACTCTTTCATGTTAGTGTTCTTAGTTACCATGGTTACACTCTTTCATGTTAGTGTTCTTAGTTACCATGGTTACACTCTTTCATGTTAGTGTTCTTAGTTACCATGGTTACACTCTTTCATGTTAGTGTTCTTAGTTACCATGGAAACACTCTAACATGTTAGTGTTCTTAGTTACCATGGACACACTCTTACATGTTAGTGTTCTTAGTTACCATGGTTACACTCTAACATGTTAGTGTTCTTAGTTACCATGGTTACACTCTTTCATGTTAGTGTTCTTAGTTACCATGGACACACTCTTACATGTTAGTGTTCTTAGTTACCATGGACACACTCTTACATGGTAGTGTTCTTAGTTACCATGGTTACACTCTTTCATGTTAGTGTTCTTAGTTACCTTGGACACACTCTTTCATGTTAGTGTTCTTAGTTACCATGGACACACTCTTACATGGTAGTTTTCTTAGTTACCATGGTTACACTCTTTCATGTTAGTGTTCTTAGTTACCATGGTTACACTCTTACATGTTAGTGTTCTTAGTTACCATGGTTACACTCTTACATGTTAGTGTTCTTAGTTACCATGGTTACACTCTTACATGTTAGTGTTCTTAGTTACCATGGACACACTCTTTCATGTAAGTGTTATTAGTTACCATGGAAACACTCTTTCATGTTAGTGTTCTTAGTTACCATGGTTACCTCTTTCATGTTAGTGTTCTTAGTTACCATGGTTACACTCTTTCATGTTAGTGTTCTCAGTTACCATGGACACACTCTTACATGTTAGTGTTCTTAGTTACCATGGAAACACTCTTTCATGTTAGTGTTCTTAGTTACCATGGTTACCCTCTTTCATGTTAGTGTTCTTAGTTACCATGGTAACACTCTTACATGTTAGTGTTCTTAGTTACCATGGACACACTCTTACATGTTAGTGTTCTTAGTTACCATGGTTACACTCTTACATGTTATTGTTCTTAGTTACCATGGAAACACTCTAACATGTTAGTGTTCTTAGTTACCATGGAAACACTCTAACATGTTAGTGTTCTTAGATACCATGGAAACACTCTTACATGTTAGTGTTCTTAGTTACCATGCTTACACTCTAACATGTTAGTGTTCTTAGTTACCATGGTTAGACTCTAACATGTTAGTGTTCTTAGTTACCATGGACACACTCTTACATGCTAGTGTTCTTAGTTACCATGGACACACTCTTTCATGTTAGTGTTCTTAGTTACCATGGTTACACTCTTTCATGTTAGTGTCCTTAGTTACCATGGTTACACTCTTTCATGTTAGTGTTCTTAGTTACCATGGGCACACTCTTACATGTTAGTGTTCTTAGTTACCATGGAAACACTCTTACATGTTAGTATTCTTAGTTACCATGGAAACACTCTTACATGTTAGTGTTCTTAGTTACCAGTTACCATGGTTACACTCTTTCATGTTAGTGTTCTTAGTTACCATGGTTACACTCTTTCATGTTAGTGTTCTTAGTTACCATGGAAACACTCTAACATGTAAGTGTTCTTAGTTACCATGGACACACTCTTACATGTTAGTGTTCTTAGTTACCATGGTTACACTCTTACATGGTAGTGTTCTTAGTTACCATGGTTACACTCTTTCATGTTAGTGTTCTTAGTTACCATGGACACACTCTTACATGTTAGTGTTCTTAGTTACCATGGACACACTCTTACATGGTAGTTTTCTTAGTTACCATGGTTACACTCTTTCATGTTAGTGTTCTTAGTTACCATGGTTACACTCTTTCATGTTAGTGTTCTTAGTTACCATGGTTACACTCTTAAATGTTAGTGTTCTTAGTTACCATGGTTACACTCTTTCATGTTAGTGTTCTTAGTTACCATGGTTACACTCTTTCATGTTAGTGTTCTTAGTTACCATGGAAACACTCTAACATGTTAGTGTTCTTAGTTACCATGGACACACTCTTACATGTTAGTGTTCTTAGTTACCATGGTTACACTCTAACATGTTAGTGTTCTTAGTTACCATGGACACACTCTTACATGTTAGTGTTCTTAGTTACCATGGACACACTCTTACATGGTAGTGTTCTTAGTTACCATGGTTACACTCTTTCATGTTAGTGTTCTTAGTTACCATGGACACACTCTTTCATGTTAGTGTTCTTAGTTACCATGGACACACTCTTACATGGTAGTGTTCTTAGTTACCATGGTTACACTCTTTCATGTTAGTGTTCTTAGTTACCATGGTTACACTCTTACATGTTAGTGTTCTTAGTTACCATGGTTACACTCTTACATGTTAGTTTTCTTAGTTACCATGGTTACACTCTTACATGTTAGTGTTCTTAGTTACCATGGACACACTCTTTCATGTAAGTGTTATTAGTTACCATGGAAACACTCTTTCATGTTAGTGTTCTTAGTTACCATGGTTACCCTCTTTCATGTTAGTGTTCTTAGTTACCATGGTTACACTCTTTCATGTTAGTGTTCTCAGTTACCATGGACACACTCTTACATGTTAGTGTTCTTAGTTACCATGGTTACACTCTTACATGTTATTGTTCTTAGTTACCATGGAAACACTCTAACATGTTAGTGTTCTTAGTTACCATGGAAACACTCTAACAAGTTAGTGTTCTTAGATACCATGGAAACACTCTTACATGTTAGTTATCTTAGTTACCATGCTTACACTCTAACATGTTAGTGTTCTTAGTTACCATGGTTAGACTCTAACATGTTAGTGTTCTTAGTTACCATGGACACACTCTTACATGTTAGTGTTCTTAGTTACCATGGACACACTCTTTCATGTTAGTGTTCTTAGTTACCATGGTTACACTCTTTCATGTTAGTGTTCTTAGTTACCATGGTTACACTCTTTCATGTTAGTGTTCTTAGTTACCATGGGCACACTCTTACATGTTAGTGTTCTTAGTTACCATGGAAACACTCTTACATGTTAGTATTCTTAGTTACCATGGAAACACTCTTACATGTTAGTGTTCTTAGTTACCAGTTACCATGGTTACACTCTTTCATGTTAGTGTTCTTAGTTACCATGGTTACACTCTTTCATGTTAGTGTTCTTAGTTACCATGGAAACACTCTAACATGTTAGTGTTCTTAGTTACCATGGACACACTCTTACATGTTAGTGTTCTTAGTTACCATGGTTACACTCTAACATGTTAGTGTTCTTAGTTACCATGGTTACACTCTTTCATGTTAGTGTTCTTAGTTACCATGGACACACTCTTACATGTTAGTGTTCTTAGTTACCATGGACACACTCTTACATGGTAGTGTTCTTAGTTACCATGGTTACACTCTTTCATGTTAGTGTTCTTAGTTACCATGGACACACTCTTTCATGTTAGTGTTCTTAGTTACCATGGTTACACTCTTTCATGTTAGTGTCCTTAGTTACCATGGTTACACTCTTTCATGTTAGTGTTCTTAGTTACCATGGGCACACTCTTACATGTTAGTGTTCTTAGTTACCATGGAAACACTCTTACATGTTAGTATTCTTAGTTACCATGGAAACACTCTTACATGTTAGTGTTCTTAGTTACCAGTTACCATGGTTACACTCTTTCATGTTAGTGTTCTTAGTTACCATGGTTACACTCTTTCATGTTAGTGTTCTTAGTTACCATGGAAACACTCTAACATGTTAGTGTTCTTAGTTACCATGGACACACTCTTACATGTTAGTGTTCTTAGTTACCATGGTTACACTCTTACATGGTAGTGTTCTTAGTTACCATGGTTACACTCTTTCATGTTAGTGTTCTTAGTTACCATGGACACACTCTTACATGTTAGTGTTCTTAGTTACCATGGACACACTCTTACATGGTAGTTTTCTTAGTTACCATGGTTACACTCTTTCATGTTAGTGTTCTTAGTTACCATGGTTACACTCTTTCATGTTAGTGTTCTTAGTTACCATGGTTACACTCTTAAATGTTAGTGTTCTTAGTTACCATGGTTACACTCTTTCATGTTAGTGTTCTTAGTTACCATGGTTACACTCTTTCATGTTAGTGTTCTTAGTT
Source organism: Sprattus sprattus (assembly GCF_963457725.1). Lineage (NCBI taxonomy): Eukaryota > Metazoa > Chordata > Actinopteri > Clupeiformes > Clupeidae > Sprattus > Sprattus sprattus. The sequence continues at coordinate 83,384 of NW_027666767.1, read as the reverse complement.
ACCATGGAAACACTCTAACATGTTAGTGTTCTTAGTTACCATGGACACACTCTTACATGTTAGTGTTCTTAGTTACCATGGTTACACTCTAACATGTTAGTGTTCTTAGTTACCATGGACACACTCTTACATGTTAGTGTTCTTAGTTACCATGGACACACTCTTACATGGTAGTGTTCTTAGTTACCATGGTTACACTCTTTCATGTTAGTGTTCTTAGTTACCATGGACACACTCTTTCATGTTAGTGTTCTTAGTTACCATGGACACACTCTTACATGGTAGTGTTCTTAGTTACCATGGTTACACTCTTTCATGTTAGTGTTCTTAGTTACCATGGTTACACTCTTACATGTTAGTGTTCTTAGTTACCATGGTTACACTCTTACATGTTAGTGTTCTTAGTTACCATGGTTACACTCTTACATGTTAGTGTTCTTAGTTACCATGGACACACTCTTTCATGTAAGTGTTATTAGTTACCATGGAAACACTCTTTCATGTTAGTGTTCTTAGTTACCATGGTTACCCTCTTTCATGTTAGTGTTCTTAGTTACCATGGTTACACTCTTTCATGTTAGTGTTCTCAGTTACCATGGACACACTCTTACATGTTAGTGTTCTTAGTTACCATGGTTACACTCTTACATGTTATTGTTCTTAGTTACCATGGAAACACTCTAACATGTTAGTGTTCTTAGTTACCATGGAAACACTCTAACATGTTAGTGTTCTTAGATACCATGGAAACACTCTTACATGTTAGTTATCTTAGTTACCATGCTTACACTCTAACATGTTAGTGTTCTTAGTTACCATGGTTAGACTCTAACATGTTAGTGTTCTTAGTTACCATGGACACACTCTTACATGTTAGTGTTCTTAGTTACCATGGACACACTCTTTCATGTTAGTGTTCTTAGTTACCATGGTTACACTCTTTCATGTTAGTGTTCTTAGTTACCATGGTTACACTCTTTCATGTTAGTGTTCTTAGTTACCATGGGCACACTCTTACATGTTAGTGTTCTTAGTTACCATGGAAACACTCTTACATGTTAGTATTCTTAGTTACCATGGAAACACTCTTACATGTTAGTGTTCTTAGTTACCAGTTACCATGGTTACACTCTTTCATGTTAGTGTTCTTAGTTACCATGGTTACACTCTTTCATGTTAGTGTTCTTAGTTACCATGGAAACACTCTAACATGTTAGTGTTCTTAGTTACCATGGACACACTCTTACATGTTAGTGTTCTTAGTTACCATGGTTACACTCTAACATGTTAGTGTTCTTAGTTACCATGGTTACACTCTTTCATGTTAGTGTTCTTAGTTACCATGGACACACTCTTACATGTTAGTGTTCTTAGTTACCATGGACACACTCTTACATGGTAGTGTTCTTAGTTACCATGGTTACACTCTTTCATGTTAGTGTTCTTAGTTACCATGGACACACTCTTTCATGTTAGTGTTCTAAGTTACCATGGACACACTCTTACATGGTAGTGTTCTTAGTTACCATGGTTACACTCTTTCATGTTAGTGTTCTTAGTTACCATGGTTACACTCTTACATGTTAGTGTTCTTAGTTACCATGGTTACACTCTTACATGTTAGTGTTCTTAGTTTCCATGGTTACACTCTTACATGTTAGTGTTCTTAGTTACCATGGACACACTCTTTCATGTAAGTGTTCTTAGTTACCATCGAAACACTCTTTCATGTTAGTGTTCTTAGTTACCATGGTTACCCTCTTTCATGTTAGTGTTCTTAGTTACCATGGTTACACTCTTTCATGTTAGTGTTCTTAGTTACCATGGTTACACTCTTTCATGTTGGTGTTCTTAGTTACCATGGACACACTCTTACATGTTAGTGTTCTTAGTTACCATGGTTACACTCTTTCATGTAAGTGTTCTTAGTTACCATGGAAACAATCTTACATGTTAGTGTTCTTAGTTACCATGGACACACTCTTACATGTTAGTGTTCTTAGTTACCATGGTTACACTCTTACATGTTAGTGTTCTTAGTTACCATGGACACACTCTTTCATGTAAGTGTTCTTAGTTACTATGGAAACACTCTTACATGTTAGTGTTCTTAGTTACCATGGACACACTCTTACATGTTAGTGTTCTTAGTTACCATGGTTACACTCTTTCATGTAAGTGTTCTTAGTTACCATGGAAACACTCTTACATGTTAGTGTTCTTAGTTACCATGGACACACTCTTTCATGTTAGTGTTCTTAGTTACCATGGTTACACTCTCTCATGTTAGTGTTCTTACCCCGCAAACAGGGAACGTCCCCAGGACGTTAACAGGACATTCGCAAGGTCCCCAATCGTCCCCAATTGGTCCCCGGCACAACGTTCGCTAAAGGACGTTACCAGAATGTTTTTGACGTTCGTAGCAAGTCTACGTTTGGTCCTTCTGTGACGTTCTCATGTGTCTTAAATCGGACTTTTAGGAAACATTATAATTTGGTCTCTCAGCACACGTCCCCAGGACGTCCTTCAAAAACGTCCCTGTTACCTTATCCTGCAGGTCCTCTGCGTGACGTTCGCATGAGCCTTAAAACGTACTATTAGGGAACGTTCTTATTTGGTCTCTCAGCATACGTCCCCAGGACATCCTTTAAAAACGTCCCCGTTACCTTATCCTGCAGGTCCTCTGCGTGACGTTCGCATGAGCCTTAAAACGGACTATTAGGGAACGTTCTTATTTGGTCTCTCAGCATACGTCCCCAGGACATCCTTCAAAAACGTCCCGTTACCTTTACCTGCAGGTCCTCTGCGTGACGTTCGCATGAGCCTTAAAACGGACTATTAAGGAACGTTATAATTTGGTCAGCACACGTCCCCAGGACGTCCTTTAAAAACGTCCCCGTTACCTTTACCTGCAGGTCCTCTGCGTGACGTTCGCATGAGCCTTAAAACGGACTATTAGGGAACGTTCTTATTTGGTCTCTCAGCATACGTCCCCAGGACATCCTTTAAAAACGTCCCCGTAACCTTTACCTGTGGTCCTCTGCGGGACGTTCGCATTCGGTCCTTCCAAAACGTCCCCTTGACGTCCTCTGATGGTCCTCTCTGAACCAGAGGTTCCGCTAGAGAAAAATGTTTTTCATTTGCAAGACATTTTAATTTTAAGCCGGCCAAATATCTATTTCTGCTTCTAAATTAGCCTATTGAAGAAAACTGACGGCCTGCATAGCTTAAATAATAACATAATCAGGTAGTTTAGAATGCAACATGTTTATTTTCCTAAGTTTACAATGGGAAACAAAAACATTACTGTCTGATGCACGTCAATAAGTGGCCTTTAATCGCAACCTGCTGTGGCGTTAAAATGAGCGCCGCAACATGGTCATTGCTCTGTTCAATGAGAGCAGAGATTCTAAAATTATTAAACCCTCTTGTGAATCCTTTGCGTAGCCTTTTCACAGTGCTAAGAGAACATTTTACTGTGACTATCAATATCCTCGCACCTTAGAACTTGTCACTCCATAACGACATAAACGCCCGACATTTCGGACTTTTCTCTGGTGAAGCTGTTCGAACATCTAGGGCTTCAGGTATTCAGTTTTTGGAAAGTTCAATTTCTACATGAACTAGTTCAGTTCATTGTTCATAATTCAAAAATTTTAACTAAGTTCACAGCTCCAATTTTCAATATGCTGCGAGTGCGAGCTCTGGCGGCTCCGGCGCACTCACGTACGGGCATGGACAGTATAATGCAACATATGCGTGTTGTTAAATAACTTTCTAACGGCAGATTAGCCTGTTCCTTTAAAACATAATAAGGGCAGTGCACGTTTGCTTTATAGGCCTAAATATTTGGATTGTTGTCAAATCCAGATTGTGTTTGCGAGACGGGATGTTTAAGAAATTCCAACCAGACAATTTGACCGGTGAGCTTTCTGTTGCAGCATCTTTGAAGGCCTGTGGAAAGCTCAATGTTAACGCTATACTTGATAGACCTTCCTATGTAGTCTATGCATTGTATTGGAATCATGCAGACATTACATTTATAGCACAGATCAGTAGAGAAGCATTCATATTTATTTAATTTCATCATTCTTAGTTTGGCTAGTTATTCTGCCTCCCTGCCCGCACGTCCGTGCCATGGATGTTAATTAAAAAAGGAATCATTACGGAAAACCCTCAATGCGTAGTGACTGAGATCGCTACAATATGCTTTTTCTCAAACCCTCGGAAAAAATGACTAAGTTTGTTGGCTGTCTCACACTGTGATAAAGGTGTTAAAGTGACAAAATAAGAATCAGACAATGGTAGTGAAGTGGTAGCGAAGTGGTTTAGTAATAGGAAGGTTTACGGTTCAATTCCCATGCCTCGCAATCAAGTTTGAAAGCGCGTTTGTGTCTCTGTGTGTGTCTATGTATATCATATGAAATGTGCTATATAAATAAACTTGAACTTGTGTGTGTGTGAGCCATGTAAGCGAAATGACGGCTCCGCGATCTATTATTATTTAATTTTTTTCATTTAGCTCAGCAAAAACACCGTGACTGCTACGTCCGCGGTGCGTCCTTGAATAACGTCCCCAGGACGTCTAAAACAAGGTTTCCAGAAGTCACCACAATGCCCTCAGGATGTTCTTGCAACTTCCTGCAGAACGTCCCCAGGACCTATAGAAACACGTTTTCCAGACGTCACCGCAATGTCCTAGGGACGTTCTTGCAACGTCCTGCAGAACGTCCCCAGGACCTATAGAAAACGTTTCCCAATTGTCACCGCAACGTCCTCGGGACTGTCTTGGAACGGCGTGCAAAACGTCCTAAAGTTGTCAAGGGAACCATACACATTTACGTTTTTAGAACGTTCAGAGAGACAATTACAGGACGTCGAGGGGACGTAATTTTGCTTACAGGGTAGTTACTATGGTAACACTCTTACATGTTAGTGTTCTTAGTTACCATGGGCACACTCTTACATGGTAGTGTTCTTAGTTACCATGGTTACACTCTTACATGTTAGTGTTCTTAGTTACCATGGTTACACTCTTACATGTTAGTGTTCTTAGTTACCATGGTTACACTCTTTCATGTTAGTGTTCTTAGTTACCATGGTTACACTCTTACATGGTAGTGTTCTTAGTTACCATGGACACACTCTTACATGTTAGTGTTCTTAGTTACCATGGAAACACTCTAACATGTTAGTGTTCTTAGTTACCATGGACACACTCTTACCTGTTAGTGTTCTTAGTTACCATGGAAACACTCTAACATGTTAGTGTTCTTAGATACCATGGAAACACTCTTACATGTTAGTGTTCTTAGTTACCATGGTTACACTCTTACATGTTAGTGTTCTTAGTTACCATGGACACACTTTTACATGGTAGTGTTCTTAGTTACCATGGAAACACTCTTTCATGTTAGTGTTCTTAGTTACCATGGTTACACTCTTTCATGGTAGTGTTCTTAGTTACCATGGTTACACTCTTTCATGTTAGTGTTCTTAGTTACCATGGACACACTCTTACATGTTAGTGTTCTTAGTTACCATGGACACACTCTAACATGTTAGTGTTCTTAGTTACCATGGAAACACTCTTACATGTTAGTGTTCTTAGTTACCATGGTTACACTCTTACATGTTAGTGTTCTTAGTTACCATGGTTACACTCTTACATGTTAGTGTTCTTAGTTACCATGGTTACACTCTTTCATGTTAGTGTTCTTAGTTACCATGGTTACACTCTTATATGTTAGTGTTCTTAGTTACCATGGTTACACTCTTACATGTTAGTGTTCTTAGTTACCATGGAAACACTCTTACATGTTAGTGTTCTTAGTTACCATGGACACACTCTTACATGGTAGTGTTCTTAGTTACCATGGAAACA
>NW_027666767.1:67500-72500 GCF_963457725.1 Sprattus sprattus | reverse complement strand
AGACGACACTCATGAACATACCCTTCCTCTTGGGTCGTCTAGACAACACACATGTGGTACCCTCTTATTGGGTCGTCTAGACGACACTCATGTGGTACCCTCTTATTGGGTCGTCTAGACAACACTCATGAACATACCCTTCCTCTTGGGTCGTCTAGACAACACACATGTGGTACCCTCTTATTGGGTCGTCTAGACGACACTCATGTGGTACCCTCTTATTGGGTCGTCTAGACGACACTCATGAACATACCCTTCCTCTTGGGTCGTCTAGACAACACGCATGTGGTACCCTGTTATTGGGTCGTCTAGACGTCAGACTCGATGCTGGGCATCCTCTTGTAGACGCGGCGGGCTCCGCCGGCACTCATGGCCCTGGGGGCGGGGTAGGTGCCCTGCGGAGGGGGCGGGGCCACGTAGGGCATCATGTGCTCGGGGTAGAAGAGCTCGGAGGCGAGCAGCGAGGAGGCATGGCCGGCGGTGGGCGAGGAGGCGATGCCGTGGCCTAGTGTGAGGTGCTTGTAGATGTCCGTGGGACTGTGCAGTCCGTGTGTGTGTGTGTGTGTGTGTGTGTGTGTGAGGTCCGTGGAGCTGTGCCCGTGCGCCAGCCGCTGCTGCTGCTGCTGCTGCCCGTCGTCTCGCAGCGCCGTCGTCTGCAGGAAGGGGTTCTCCGACGGGCACAGCGGGTACAGAGACTTGCTCCGGCGTCCGACCCCCAGCCCGCTGACGCCAGCCATGCCTGGGGGCACTGCAGCCATGGGGGAGGTGGGGGGCACGTTGCCGTGACTCCCCTGGACGGGGGGCAGGTTGGCGTACGGGCTGGCCGCCTCCTGCAGGCTCACCCGCCGCGACCCGCCCTGTTGCTGGGGCAGGTTCTCGTAGGGGCTGCTGCTGCTGTTGCCATGACTACGTCGCCACGACTCCTCCTGCAGGTTCTCGTAGGAGTGCTGCCGGCGCATGGCGACGGGCGCCTCGGTCTGGAAGTGGCTGATGAGGAGCGAGGCGCCGCCATCTTGGAGCTCCAGGTCGCTCTGGGGCAGGTACGCGGTGAACGAGGGAGACTGGGGCATCGGGGGCAGGTCGGCGGGGTGCCACGACGACGTGGTGGGGGGCTGGTCGGTGGGGTTGCCATGACGTCCGGGCGGCAGGTCCTCGCTGATGTCGTAGAGGGAGGCGGAGTGGAGACAGGCGTCACAGCGCAGGGGCGGGGACCGCACCGTGTAGAGCCCGGAGTAGCCCCCCCCACCGCCCCCCGCAGACGACAGCGACCCGCCCCCCACACGGGACAGGCAGCTGCGGCAGTGTGTCAGGGCTCCTCCCCCCGAGACTCCTCCCCCTGTCCCGCCTCCTCCACCGCCGGAGACTCCGCCCCCCAGTCCTGGTTTCCCGTAGGTGTTGTATTTCTTGTCTTTGGCGTTGTTGGCGGCGGTTGCCATGACGTCGGGTTGTGTTGGGGGGGCGTGGCCTAAGCTGGCGAGCAGGCTGCTGCTGTTCAGCTGCAGGATTGGCTGCTGGGCGTGCAGGGGCGGGGCCTTGTTGCTGCTGCTGCTGCCGCTGCCGCCGTTGTCGCGGTGATGGTGATGGTGGTGGTCGCTGAACAGGTCTGGGAAGTGGAGCGAGGACGGCTCCTGGTCCAGGGAGGAGTCGATGGTGTAGACGGAACCTCCTCCTCCTCCTCCTCCGCCTCCGCCTCCTCCCTGGCTGCTCTGGGAACCCTGGCTGAAGAGGTGATGGAGCGAGGCGGTGATGTGGTTGACGGAACCTCCCCCTCCACCTCCCCCTCCACCTCCTCCTCCTCCTCCTCCTCCTCCTCCCTGGCTGCTCTGACTCCCCTGGCTGAAGAGGTGATGGAGCGACGTGGTGGTGTGGTTGCTCTGGATGCTGCCGCTCTGCTGGCTGCGGAGCGTGGAGAGCTCCAGGTCGCTCAGCTCGCGCGTCTGGAGTCCGCGGCCGCGTTTGCGCAGCGCAGCAGTCGGCTCTTTCGCAGGCTTGTTGTTGTTGTAACCTTTGGTCTCCGTGGCGGCGGAGAGGTCAGGTAGCGCCTCCTCGGGAAGGTAGCGCTGGCTCTTCATCATCGGGAGGCGGGACTCCAGCTGCTGGGCGGCCGCGGGCGTTGCCATAGATACGGCGGGGGCGGCGGAAGGCGGGTCGTCGGATTCGGGCGGGCCTCCTTGCCGGAGCGTCGCCACGGACTTCTTCCAGAGCGCGCGCGGCTTGGAGGCGTTGGCCGCGCCCCCTCCCTTCTCTCCGCCTCCGGCCACGCCCCCACCGCCGGCCGCACTGGCGTCGGGCGGCAGGGTCATCGCCCGTTGTCCCGGCAACAGGGAGGCGTTGTTGAGCGGCTCCTTGAGGCGGTTGCTAAGGAGGCTGCCGGTGTTGCTGTACACGGTGTCCTTGGCGCCCAGGCTGTTGCCCTTGACGACGCCCATAATCTGGAACAGCGCGGGGGGAGGGGCCTGCGGGACGCTGGGGTTGCCCTGACGACCGGGACCAGCCGCCAGCTCCTTGGCCGACTTGAACAGGTGCAGCATGTTCTGCTGAGGACTGAAGCCGAGCTCCGGAGGTTTCTTCAGCTCGATGTGCACGCCGTGGATACAACTCCATATACCCTACACACACACACACACACACACACACACACACACACACACACACACACACAGGAGAGAGTGGAGAATGAGAGCAAGAGTTAGATTACTTCTGTGAGGCACATTGTGTTACCTCATGGTATGAAATGCACCGTACAAATAAAGCTTGATTTGATTAGTAGCATTTTTTGTCAATTAGTGGTATTGCCTGTGTTACTTTGTTAGCTATGTGAGCAGTAGCACCGGGTAGCGGTTAGCTTTGTCAGCAGGGTTAGCTCTGTGACCAGCACTAGCTCTGTGAGTTATGTTAGCTTTATGAACCGTGCTGGCTCTGTCAGCTCTGTGAGCTCTGCGAGTTACTTCCTCTGTGAGCTGTGCTAGGTTGTGCTAGTCTGTTAGTAGTTGTGCTAGTTTGTTAGTCTGCTAGTAGATGTGCTAGGCTGTATAAGTCTGCTAGTAGAGGTCCAAGGTTGTGCTAGGTTGTGCCAGTCTGCTAGTTGTTGTGCTAGTCTGCTAGAAGATGTGCTAGTTTGTGTTAGTCTGCTAGCTTTGCTAGTAGTTGTGCTACGCTGTGCTAGATTGTGCTAGGTTGTGCTAGTCTGCTAGTAGTTGTGATACGCTGTGCTAGATTGTGCTAGGTTGTGCTAGTCTGCTAGTAGTTGTGCTAGTCTGCAAGTAGATGTGCTAGGCTGCGCTAGTCTGCTAGAAGTTGTGCTAGTCTGCTAGTCGTTATTCTAGTCTGCTAGTAGCTGTGCTAGTCTGCTAGTCATTATGCTAGTCTGCTAGTAGTTATGCTAGTCTGCTAGTCGTTATGCTGGTCTGCTAGTAGTTGTGCTACGCTGTGCTAGATTGTGCTAGGTTGTGCTAGTCTGCTAGTCATTATGCTAGTCTGCTAGTAGTTATGCTAGTCTGCTAGTAGTTGTGCTACGCTATGCTAGATTGTGCTAGGTTGTGCTAGTCTGCTAGTAGTTGTGCTAGTCTGCTAGTAGTTGTGCTACGCTGTGCTAGATTGTGCTAGGTTGTGCTAGTCTGCTAGTAGTTGTGCTAGTCTGCTAGTAGATGTGCTAGGCTGCGCTAGTCTGCTAGAAGTTGTGCTAGTCTGCTAGTCATTATGCTAGTCTGATAGTAGTTGTGCTAGTCTGCTAGAAGATGTGCTAGTAGATGTGCTAGGCCGTGCTAGTCTATACTAGGCTGTACTAGGCTGTGCCAGGGCCGGATTAAGACATTTTGAGGCCTGGGGCTAATTACCAGGATGAGGCCCCTATATCGCCCCGACGCACATCGTGACACGCACACAAACCCACGCCAGGTGCACTGTCACATCAGTGCTTTAAAGTCCACAGAACCACTCTATAAATATGATCAGTTTAAAGCCAAGGATAAAATGTATGTATGTAGTAGACTTCACTGTAGACAATAATAAACCAATAATGCAAATGTATACATATTTCCATTCATTCAAAAGCAAAAACAAGGCTAAATAGCCAGGGAATGAAATAACGAATTGATTAAGCATATGCCTATTCAGTGAAGCAACAGCTTGGCTCCGCGCCCACGTCAGGAGACAGCAAGACGATGAGGCAACGACGAGTTGTGCTTCATCTCAGATTGCGCAATACCTCACAAACTGGATTGAGTGTAGAACCTATTTAGTCCTGCTGATCTGACAAAAAACCTCAGTGAAAACCTCTACACTTCTATTTGACCATGACTGGGAAAATGGAAGATTCTATAGCTAAGCTAAAACATTTCACTTAGCTATGTCTTACTGGCTTGCAAATAATTTGTGTATAATTTTCAATAAATTAGCCTAATCTGCAGCGATATGCGTGAGGATAAGAACTCATACATCTTCTATTGCTGAAAGAATTAACGTTTTATAAGGCCTATTTAGATGGAACCGGGAAGCCTGGCTTGTTACCTGCATCATCGTATTTGAAAGCACGTTATTAAAAGTGTTTATCCCTGTCTTAATGCGATGTGGTGCGAACCAAAGCAAAGTTTAGAAATGTGAATTAATCTTCTTCAGTGTTACTTTGCACTTGAGGGCTTTTGCGATTAGAGGGTCACGGTCCACGGACCAGTCTTTTGGCCCCACTCTCGTGCTTTCTTTGACCGGACATTTTCGCGCATTATAATTAGTTTCAGTCTGTTTCTAATGTTATGCGCGGTGCGGTGCCGTTGACTCACTCGACATCGGGTAACCTGAGGCCCCCCTGGTGGCGAGGCCCGGGGCTGCAGCCCGGTCAGCCCATTCGTTAGACACGGCCCTGGGCTGTGCTAGTCTGTTAGTAGTTGTGCTAGGCTGTGCTAGTCTGTTAGTAGTTGTGCTAGGCTGTGCTAGTCTGCTAGTAGTTGTGCTAGGCTGTGCTTGTCTGCTAATAGTTGTGCTAGTAGTTGTGCTAGTCTGCT